>NC_054469.1:76468974-76769201 GCF_017639515.1 Carcharodon carcharias | reverse complement strand
GAAACATGTAGGTACGATGGTTACTTTCTTTCGTATTTACTGAGACTGAGTATTTACTCAAAATGTGCAGAATGAACGGAAAAAATGTGACACAATTATATTTTACCTTTAAAAGGAAAATCAGCTTCTGATTTTATACAATCTTGCTGAAATATCTTCATTGAAAAGTTGGTTGAAAAATTGCCATTAGAAAAAACTAAGATTCCTGACATTCTGAGGAATGTAAGGGTTAAAAGATGGAATTGTTATATCACCAAACTGATTTATTAGAATATGCCAGGATTAACCTGAACATATTGGAATTGCCAATGTACACTACTCTTGCATCATTCATCTTGGTGTTGTGAGTGTTTTAAGACTGCTACATATCGATTTATATAGTATTTCAAAGGAAGTTATTATGCTGTCACTTTTGCTGTTTGGAGTCAATTACTAAACATTTTCTGACATTATTATGAATTTTATTTTTTATTCAGGATCCTGCAGACAAAGTGAAGGAATTCATGGATTCAAAACCAATCCTCTCTGAATTCAATGAGCAAATTACCTATTACTCTGTATGTATAAAACATATTTCTGTTATCATGGATTAAACACTGATGCACTTTTTTTATTAAACAAATGTAACACTTGTTGTTCTATACTAAATATAGAAATTGGAGGCTCAGATTGATGAGTTACCCTCTTGTTATGAAGTGGGCTCAGTTCAATTTGACACACAGCATTTGAAGCTGGCATTGGTGCAGGAATGCCGCTCGTGGAAGAGAGCCTTTGGCACAGCCTTAAACAGAAAAACTGCTATGGAAATGGATGAGATTTATTCCTTTATTGAAAATCTCAGCAAACAACTGAATCGACCAATAAATGATTTGGATGATGTTCGTGGAGCCATGGCAGCACTGAAAGAAATCAGGGATGCTGAGATAAAGATTGATATGACCATTGAACCTATTGAAGAAGCACATGCCTTCCTAAGTAAGCATGGGTTGCTTTTTCAAGATGGAAATGCTGAGAGAGTTGATGGACTATCTTATGTTTGGAAGAACATAAATGCACAGGTACCCCTTAGAAATAAAACTCCAGATATACAAGAATATGCAAGTATTTGGATTAGGATAATACTTTTTGAATTCATAGTTATCTAAAGCATTTTAAGAATAAACCAATTTATTATTTGGGGGTACTTTTCCACTTAGCAGGAACAACAAATCAAATATAAGGAAGGGAACAATTGGGCTCATTGTATCTTTTCTGTTGGGGGTGAATATTTTTCCCAGTAGAGAAATATCTGCTGAATGTCTTCCAATAGGGGGGGGGCCCTGGAATTGAGAAATCAGAAGTGACAGGAATTGTAACTGTATACTCATGACTCAGCACTCCAATGCTTTGCAATACCAGGAAGAACAAAAGAGAAATTTTGGCAAGTAACAAGGAAAGAAGGGGTTCACTATCTTCGGACCGATTTGGACCAGTGATACAGATGGGTTGAGATATGACAGATGGATATTAATTTGATTAAATGTGGGGTTGAGCACATAGCTACAGATAACAGTAAATGTTGGTAAAACAAAAAGGAGAGATCCAAGGAAAAGGATTTGGGTGTGATTGGTAATCATACGAATTAGGAGCAGGAATAGGCCACTCAGCCCCTCGGGCATGCCCTACCATTCAATAAGATCATGGCTGATCTAAGTGTAACCTCCCACCAACCCCCACTAATCTTTCACCCTCTTGTTTATCAAGAATCTTTCTAACTCTGTCTTAAAAATGTTCAAAGATTCTGCTTCCACTACGTTTTGAGGAAGAGAGTTCCAAAGACTGATTACTTTCTGAGAGAAAAACAATTTCTCCTCATCTCTGTCTTAAATGGGTGACCTCTTACTTTGAAAAAAATGACCCCTAGTTCTAGATTCTCCCACAAGAGGAAACATCCTCTCCACTTCGAGCCTGTCAAGACTACTCAGGACCTTTCAATTAAGTTGCCTCTTACTCTTCTAAACTCCAGTGGAATACAAACCTAGCATGTCCAAGCTTTCCTCCTAAGACAATCTGCCCATTCCAGGTATTAGTTAAGTAAAACTTCTCTGAACTGCTTTGAATGCATTTACATCCTTCCTTAAATTAGGAGACCAATACTGCACACTGTACTCCAGATATGGGCCGGGATTTTCCATGCCCGCCGGCGTCAGGCGTGTTCAGTGGTGTGAGCAAACAATATGGCGCAATCAGTTTCACAACAGCGTGAAACCAGTTTGTGATCATTCGCTCAATGTGCCAATGGCGGGCCATATTTCCCACCATTGGACATCGGGAACCTCACTGAAATACATCTGCATATCATTATTAGGCCAGCCCACCAGAATTGTCCCCCACCCTTGCTGGATCACCCACCCTCGTCGGTGGGAAAACTTGCCAATGTGTTTCACAACAACACATAAGCAATGTGTATCTGGCAAGCTGCACTTTGCTCGGGACTTCAAAGTGTGTTTGCCTACCTTGCTTCAGTCATAGTCATCAGTGCCAGGTTTCACAGACAGAACCACATCACTTTTAGGGGGGCTCATAGCAGGTGTCTACCTTCCAGATTAGCCAAAGGTGAGTGGCTTTTCAGTGGCTGCAGGGCAAGGTCTTGTTTGGGGAAGGGGGACAAATGACCTCAGGTAAAGGAAGAGGCTGCAGGACGAGGGCTGGGGAAGGAGGATATCCCAGCGTGTGTGTGGGGGCACATGCTAATCATTGCAAGTGGCCTCAAGATGGTGAGGGCTGAGGAGGCAGTCACCAGAGGAGATGAGACCAGATGGACATGTGAGAGTATGTGTGTAAGAATGGGTGGTGATGTCACTTGAACTGGCGGTGAGTGAGATATCAGTGAATGTGTGATGGGCTTGAGTGTGTGAGTTTAGAGTGCTGAGATGGTTGCCATATACTGGCAGCACAGATGAAATCATTCATCCTCTATCTGCTTTGGATGGCCAACCTTTTCTGTGCAGCACTGGAACTGATCACCATTGCCACTGCCTCCCAAGCCTGGTTGGTCACACCACTGTCTATCCTGCGGTCAGAGCAGGAGTAGAATCTAGAATTCGCTGCCTGAAAGGGTGATAGAGGCAGAAACCCTCATAAAATTTAAGAAGTATTTGGATGTGCACTTGCGATGCCATGGCATACAAGGCTATGGGCCTAGTTCTGGAAAATTGGATTAGAATAGCTAGGTACTTGTTTGACCGGTGCAGACTTGATGGGCCAAAGGGCCTTTTTCTGTGCTGTAGACCTCTATGACTCTATGACTCTAATATATTTACATATCATTATAAGGCCAGTTTACCGGAATCATTCCCTCATGCTATCAGGAAAACATGCCAATGCAAACACGTCTTGACAAGTGTAACGTGCAGAAGTCAGGAATTATCACCAGGGCCTTACTCACATCATGGATATGGAGAAGCAGAAGATGCTGGAACCTGATGGTAACAGGATCTTGGAGGAATGTCCATGGCATATTGTGTGGATTCTGATGGGCATGAGTCCACCACAAAGCAGTTCACAGAAGCTGGAAAGTCATCGTTGAGGGAATATTAAGAACGGATGATGGTTGAGGGGGTGGAGAGGAAGCCCAGAAGTGTTTGGGAAAGGAAGATGTCCACCATTCTCCCCATGAAGACCTCCATATAAGCACATTTGAGCACCACTTCATCAGAGAGCAGGTGGACACACTCCTCCAACTCATGTGCCACTTTGTTGAGGGCTCCGTGTGATGTTCCCCCACCTTCTGCTGACTCTCCAGGATGAGTTGGAAGGCCAAATCCAGAGGCTCGTCATCTGACTTCGACCTCACAACTGTCTTCTTCTGCAGTCCTCCAAGTGCCAGGGAGCTTGGCTGTACCTGTCCTGCTGTGGACATGTATCCATGGAGTGACCGCCAGATTGTGAACCCAAATCTGCTCTAGGTCTAGGTCCCACAGTGGTGTGTGTCTTTGCGTTAGTGGAGGGTGTGGGTAAGGCTCTGTGATGGGTCTTCCAGGTTGCTTATTTCCATGTCTTCAATGGAGGAGATGCCCTCTTGACTGGAGGTGAGGGAGTGGATGGAGCTGAGGGACTGGCTGGCCAAGGGTGTCGGTTGCTTGGCAGAGTTCCCTGTGAATCAAGGTAAAGATAATTAGTGCATGGCAGCGGTGTCAAAAGCAGGAGAGAGAGCATTCACATTTGCATTGAGAGAGCAATGATGTAACGCAGGATCTTCACAAAGGTGTTCACCATTGACCTCACCATCGCCGCAGGCACATTTCACATCCTCACTAGTCAGTGCGATGGCATACTCCTCAAAATGAGTGAGATGTCTAATGTGGGCCACTCCACCCCCGGTCTGGGACCTCTCCCTGCTGTTGTGAGCCAGCTTCTCCTGCTTGAAAACAGATGGAGAAGGTGTGAGCAGGGCACATGGCACTGCATGGAATGCACTGTGTGGTGAGTGGAGCCATGGACAGGATGAGGATGAGCTCCAGAGGATATGAGCTTGAGGAAGATGTGAAGGTGTGTGTGAGAGTTAGTCATGTCGTCCTTTGAGGTGTGAGGTCCCTTTGGATGTGTGATCGGTTTGTGAGTGTGTGAGTTGAGAGTGATGAGAAAAGTGACTTACCTTGGCAGAATGGATGAGATCATTCATCCTGTTGGGGCACTGGGTTGCTGTCCTCTTTTGCAGTGCATCCACATTATTAACCATGAAAAACACATCCTCAAAACATCGCTTTAAGGTAACATTAATATTTCCCTTCCTTTCTTATATGACTAGCACATAACATAAGGGGACTGATATATGCAGCAGGAAGAAGAACCTATATATATGTCCTGTTACTACTCGAGGGGGAGGTCCTAGGCATGGGCATGGGGTGAGTCAGGCCTGAGGCCATTTGCAAATTTGTGGGAAGAAGGGGTTTCGATTCATGGGGCACTGGCATCAGTACTCATGGGAGAGTGGGCCACTCCATTCGGCTCCACTTGAACAGGGCTGGTATCCGCCACCACCATCTCCCATGCTGGATTAGTAATGTTTCTTCCCATCCTGTGGCCAGAGTGGGGGTAGAGGACATCACGTCAGGCCTCCACTGTGTCCAAAAGGTGCTTGAGGGACGCATCATTAAACTGGAGGGCTGCTTTCTTCATGCCTTTCGGGGCAATGTCTTCTTTGCAGCAGCCATGGGCTGGAAGCACTGAGAGATGTGCACATGGCTGCACTTTTAATATGGCGCCTGGTGCGAGGAAACAACGGGGTGATGGCTTGGCGGGCGAATGAGACCCTGCCCACCATCGGAATAGCGTATTTCCCAGGAATGCATGATTAGTAAAGCGGGATTGGGATGATACGGCGCGAAAACCCACCATTGCAGCCTACGGGAAAAATGTTCTTTTTCCCGCCCGCAACCACAGTTAACGCAAACCTGGGACGATTCCGCCCACTGTGTTTGACTTTATCCACATCACTATCCTGTTCCAATACTTTGACTTTTCTCTTTGGATTTCTAAGTCTCCCTGCACCCAAACCCTACTCCTTCTCTGTTAGTTTAAAGCCCTGTTCGCAGCCCTAGTTATATGGCTGGCCAGGACACTGAAACCAGCCCTGTTCAAGTGGAGCCGACTGGAGTGGCCCACTCTCCCATGAGTACTGATGCCAGTGCCCCATGAATCGAAACCCCTTCTTCCCACAAATTTGCAAAGGACCTCAGAACTGACTCACCCCATGCCCTTGCCTAAGACCTCCTCCTCGAGTGGTAATGACATATATGTAGGTCCTTCTTCCTGCTGCATATATCAATCCTCTTGTGAAGTGCTAGTCATGTAAGAATGAAGGGAACATGTTGATGTTAACTTAAAGAGATGTTTTGAGGATGGGCATTTCATGGTTAATAATGCAGATGCACTGGAAAAGATGATAGAGATGTAGGGAAGTGAGGGAAGAAACAATGAGGATACAAGCAGGTATGGCATGAGGGAGGGGCAGCAGAAGGAGGGACTGTGTAGTGTTCCACACTAATTGGAGGAGAGTAAAGGGAAATGGGTGAGGGAAGGCTTGTGAATAAGTGGAACAACAGGTGGTGGACAGTTGAGGAGAGCGGAGTGTGAGATCTGAGTTAGAATTTCTACTGCAACAACCTTGCTGGGGTCATTGATCTTTCAGCATTGCAAGCAAGCCCTGGGCGCTATGCTTCTGGCATTGAACTCCTTTATTAACACTTGCCTGGATTCTTATCTGAAACGTCCTTGATCCTGTGATTTAAATGACTGAATAAGTCAAATTTCATTTTTATTGCATGGAATTCTAGCTTTTTACTGGTGCTATGGAGATTGAATTCCATACAATATATTATTCAATTAAAACTGTAAATGAGTGCATTATGTAGGCATTTTATATCTGTTATATTGCAGGACTTATTTTTATCCCTGATTGAAATTGAATCATAGGTATGGGAGCCGGTGTCGGGGTGGATGGAGGTTATATTTATTTCTCTCTCCTCGGAGAGTATGGACGAAAATGGAGTAGCTGCATTTCCTGCCCTGTTCATGTTGACAAAAAGTTTAGTGCAACTGGTTTTGGCAGGGAATGAGACACTGCTAGACTCTGACTGGAGCCTCATGCATAATTGCTAATCATGGAACTATGATGTTAATAGGACCCAATGGCAATTTAACACTGTCCTGAACAGCTCATTCGCTGCTGTTGCCCAATGTAAGCTGATTTGACACCAGTGGTGCCATTTTGGATAAAAATAAAAAACTGCGGATGCTGGAAATCCAAAACAAAAACAGAATTACCTGGAAAATCTCAGCAGGTCTGGCAGCATCGGCGGAGAAGAAAAGAGTTGATGTTTCGAGTCCCCATGACCCTTCAACAGAACTGAGGTTATGAGGACTCGAAACGTCAACTCTTTTCTTCTCCGCTGATGCTGCCAGACCTGCTGAGTTTTTCCAGGTAATTCTGTTTTTTTTGTGCCATTTTGGAGTTCTCTCTTAACCTCACATAGCTGAACGTGTGATAAACAGCTGGAATGATACTTGTACAGTGTATCACAATTCCCATGCCTGTTTTCGGGGGCTATCTAATATAGCTCCTGTGCTTTTCCTTCCTGTTGATAAAACTGCCACAGAATAAGTTGGATGGTTTTAGTAGGAAGAGAGAGAAAAAAAGTGCTCAGAGACACTTGGAAAGCAGTTCAATAGGATAAATGAAATATTAACCACAGCGTGATTCAAACTCTCATTCCCTATCAAAGAGTAACTTCCACATAATGATAAGAATTACATGCTGATTTTTCCTTTCAAGCTAGAGATGATGAGTATCCTGTTCTGTTACATCCCTTTGACACATTTTAGGATTTTGCCTTCTGTTGTGGAATCCAGAGACAGAAATAATTGACAAATCAAAAAATCTACTTTAAAAGAAATGTAAACATCTGAGCAAATCTGAAGTTTGCTTTCTTTACACATTTAAGGAACACGAAAATATGCACTATATTAATGCACAAAACTGCTTGACTTCCAAATAACTACAAAACTGTGCAGTACTTTTGGTAATAACTTTCAATGCCAGGATTAGCATTCACAGCAGGTAACAGACATTACAAGAATAAAACTACACAATAAACTGGTAAATGACAAAGTGAGCCTACTTGCATATTGAAGAAAGGCTAAGATATTAAGATTTATTATTCAGAGAGAATCATCATTATTAATCAGCATTTATGTTTTACGCCTGTCACTTCATGGCTGTCTAACTATCCAAAACTTGTGTGTGACAGGTCGTGCAGATACAGAGTACACTTTTAAAAGTGGAGCCTGCAATGAAGACAGATCTACGAGAAAGGGTAAAAATCTTCCAAACTGATGCTCAGAATTTTTACCAAGACTATGATACAAAGTAAGTGATGGAGGAAAACAATATTTAATAGGAAACAGAACAATATCATGTAATGTAAAAAACATTCTCAGAGAAAGTACTGTCAATTTAATATGACTTACCTCTTGCAGATCACACCACTTTCCTACTTTAATGGATTTATATTTAGACAACATTCCTCCTATTGGAATCTGAAGCGTAGTAGATATGCATGAGGGTGGCAGAGGGGCGGGGTGAGTGGCAGTGTGGAAATCAATTTAATTTTTCAAAAAGCTGATCATGAGCTTTTCTTTCTTTCCTAATGAATCCCTTTCACATTTTACTGTAGTCATAGAACAACTTAACAGGGACTGTGCTAAAAGATATCATCAGCTCCCTAAGGATTTTCCAATTAATGGCAGCTGGCGGACAAGGCCAATGAGGATCTCCTCATCTGGCATCAGAGATGTAAAGAGGATGCTACAAGTTTCTGAATTCCTTTCTAGTATAAAGTATATATAGTACATTCTCCTCTAGAAGGTGTTACAAATTGTGAAACAAAAACAGAATTACCTGGAAAAACTCAGCAGGTCTGGCAGCATCGGCGGAGAAGAAAAGAGTTGACGTTTCGAGTCCTCATGACCCTTCGACAGAACTTGAGTTCGAGTCCAGGAAAGAGCTGAAATATAAGCTGGTTTAAGGTGTGTGTGTGGGGGGGCGGAGAGATAGAGAGACAGAGAGGTGGAGGGGGTTGGTGTGGTTGTAGGGACAAACAAGCAGTGATAGAAGCAGATCATCAAAAGATGTCAACGACAATAGTACAATAGAACACATAGGTGTTAAAGTTAAAGTTGGTGATATTATCTAAACGAATGTGCTAATTAAGAATGGATGGTAGGGCACTCAAGGTATAGCTCTAGTGGGTCTGTCTCATATATTATCTTAGAGCTAACAGTGTGAGTCACACAGTAAGCAGCCCCTATACCTTGCATTTAGGAGTGTGCTTGCGCTTCCTAATATCTCAACGTATGATAGAGAAACCTGGATGTAATAATAGGCCTCCTTTGGGACCTGGGCAGGATATCATGTCTTTTTAACATGTGCCTCACATGTGCTTCCCTAATGTTTCAATAAGAGGACTGAAAGCAGAGATATAGATCATTGAGCTGCTTTACTTTACAGTCATCAAGTGAATATACAGCTTAGCAATTATAATCATAAGTGACTTAGCTTCAACCTCTTCTTTAAGAATCAGAAGAATAATAAAGAAAGCAGCCCTGTCCCAGTTACTGAGCCAAATGGTATACTTTTTAGTCTGTCCCAGCATTGAAGCAGACTAAGGCTGGTTGGCACTAGAAACCCTTCTAGGCCTTGTTGACTGACTTTGAACATGGATTTTCTCTTCTTTCTATTACTTCTGACCATGTGAGTTGAGTAAACTGTCCCTGAAATTTCTTCTCCGTTCAGTAATTTACCAGAAGACCTGCCAATAAAACAAGCAACCTAACAAGAGTAGATTAACAGCACTCCTTTGGCTCTGAAGAAGAGTCATACAGATGTGAAACGTTAACTGTTTCTCTCTCCACAGATGCTGCCTGACCTGCTGAGTTTTTCCAGCACTTTCTGTTTTTACCTATCATATGCTTGTCTAATTTACCCTTCAATGCATCTAAACTATTCATATGAACCACTCCCTGCAGTAGCAGGTTCCACGTTCTTACCACTCTTTGGGTGAAGAAGTTTCTTATGAATTTTCTATTGGATTTCTTGGTGACTATCTATATTGAGAGCCTCCAGTTATGCTATTCCCCAAAAGAGAAAACATTCTGTCTGTATCCAGTCTATCAAAACTTTCATAGTTTTAAAGATCTATATTAGGTCACCCCTCAGTCTTCCTTTTTCAAGGGAGAAGAGACACAGCTTGCCAATCCTCACCTGGTATATACACCCACTAATTTCTAGTAACACTTTGTAAATTTTCTCTGCGCCTTCTCCAGTGCCACCATACCCCTTGTATAATATAACAATCAGAATTACATGCAGTACTCTTGAGTGTGATCTAACCAACGTTTGATAAAGGTTTAGCATAATTTCCTTGCTTTTCAATTGTATCCCTTTAGAAATAAAACCTGCTGTTTGGTTTGCTTTTTCCTATGGCCTTGTCAAGCTGTGGCACAATTTTTGGTGACTGGTGTATTTGTACTCCAAGAACCCCTTTTAGCATTGCGCCTTGCACCTTACAAGTAATAAGTGACCTCCCTATTCAATCCATGTTGCGAATGACCAGAAAAGAATATTACAATCATTTGCATTACCAGTGCATGGTGACAGAGGTGAAATCCACACCAGAGAAATTGCTTGATCACTCAGTGAAACTTACCAACGATGAAGGTCCTTCCTTCGCCACTGACTGCAAGTTCCAGTCCAGTGTGTTTTCAGTGGCTGTAGCATATGGCTATAAGGAGAATTTTAAACCTATATGTACCCATTATAGTTTAAAATACTTCACTTATGTGTAACTTATTTTCAAATTCATCCTATGAAGATATGGTCAAACAATCCCAAAATGGGACAGAAACAACATGAGTAAGAACTGCTTTGATGAAATGTTGAGTGCAGATAAACAACAGGAATGTGAAAAGATACATGCAAGGTTTGTTTTTATTTCCCCTCTAGGCAGTGGACACAGCCTAATTATTGTGTGCAAACTGCTACCTTGCTGATGTTAGATACCTCAGTGCAAAGTAGGAATCAAATCTGTGACCTTATTGATTTTTATGGCTTGATGCTACACCATGCATCGTGTTTGTCATATAAGCCATCACAGAGGACATGGTGGCTCCCTTTGTAACAAATTTGCATTGAGAGTCAAATGCCTATGTCTTTCAGAATCCTTTGTGAATATTTGGGTAATGATGCATTAGGTATTTTGGGATGATTCCTGTCAGGAAATTGAGATTTTCTCGAAATCCTGTTTAAGGATCAGTACAATTGAAAGATGGACTGGACCAACGATAGTGAATTACTCTCTGCGGATTGTTTGATTTACCTTCAAATTAAGGAAGAATTCTTAAAGATAAAGAAAGCTATAGTCATAACCTCCTGGACAGTTTGTCAGTCCTTTTGTTTTCCAAACTATTGTGAGTGGAATCCAGGTTTGGCTGAGATAATGTTGTAACTTGTGTTATTATGTGATTTCTCACCACAGAGGCCCTGGTGTTGAAGGCCTTCCACCTGGAGAAGCTAATGACAGGCTGCAGATCTTCCAGACAAGCTTTGATGAGCTCTGGCGGAAATTTAACACTTATTCTGGCGGAGAGGAGCTTTTTGGGCTACCTGTTATTGGTAACAATTTTCTCTCTCTATTAATATGTCTGTTGCTTAGTGTTTTATAGTTTAAGCAAAATATGTGCCGTGTCTTGTGCTATAATTGGGTAAAATAACTTTCTCCCTGCAAAAAGAAGTTGAGTTAATATGTTGCAGTATCTAATGATTTATATATGATAGGACAGCATTTGCGTTAAAACATTTAAGGATAAAATACAGAAAAAAATGCTTTTATGAAATATCCATTTTTGGGAATAAAATGTTTTCATTTGTGTTATGAAATAGAATATCCTGACTTGCTGAGAATCAAGCGTGAGCTCACGTTACTTCAGAAATTGTATGGTCTTTATAATTCAGTCATTGATAATGTCAATGGTTACAATGACATTTTGTGGAGTGAATTAGATACTGAAAAAATTAATAACGAACTTCTGGATTTTCAGAGCAGGTATGTAAAGTTTGCACAAAATATATGTAATTTCTTTAACAGTTGTCTTTTGGTGTTGCTCATGATGATCAATCAGTGTTTTGTAACATGGGATAACACCATGACCACTGATTTACAATGCCTGAATAAGAGCATTTTGGGCCAGGATTTTCAAGAGCAGCGGGTTGGGACCCAGTATGGACAGGAATTAATAATCATGGTTCAAGAGGTTGTCTTGGGTCCCCAACACCTCTGGGACAGGTTTGTATTTTTGCAGGGTTGGCAGCAGGAGGGAGCGGCAAACACAATCACCGCCAATTAATGGCCCCTTAAGGAATTTGTTAAGGCACCCGTCACTTCAGGTTTGGAATTGTTAAATGTTTTTCCAGTGAATAATCTCAGGCATGTTTGTGTACAGCTGTTAGATTTGCTGTGGGCCCTGGTAAATTGCTTTGCTTTAGTCTTTAAATCTTATTCTATGGGTCCAACTAGCACTGGTACCAGCACTGCTCCTTATCTTCTCGTCTACGGCCACCTTCCATCCACCTCGAGGAACTGCCTGCTGTAATCTGTGAGGCAGCAGCAACCCCCAACTTGTCTGCTGCCTGCCTTGCCTACTGGCGCCTGGCAGAGAGCTCCTGCCTCCTGGTAGCGCCCGATGTCTCTAATTGGGTGCCCAGCAATTAGGCTGTTTGCATTTAAAACTATTGTGAGATTGAAGCAGCTCGGGTGCAGGATGGGATCCAGAATTCATCCGGATATCAGGTTCATGACCTCACATTGAAAATCTGGCCTATTATCTTTATTAGATGATAATCTAATTCATCAAAATTACAGTTGTGTCAAATCTAACAGCAGGTGAATCTGTATTAATGAGAATATTTCTAGGGATGATTTAGCAAGCTCCCTATCTGAGTGAGTTCTGCACATGCTTAGCTTGAAAGAGATCATTGCATGCTTGGTCACAAGGACCTCTGGCTAGAATTTTCCAGTCCCGTTGGCGATGGGCATCATGCTGGGCTGGGGGGAACGATATGGCGAGAAGGCCAAAAATCGATTTCACGCCACTGATGGTGTCAGCCATGGCAAAACGCCAATCCTATGGGGGCCAGCGTGAACCCACTTTGCACTGGGTGGCAGGAAAACATGCCAGCCCAAAGCACAACTGGACAAGTGTGACATGCAGAAGTCGGGACTTACCATTAGGGCCTTGCTCAGATGGTGGACATCTGAGGAGCAGAAGATGCTGCAGCCCTACAGCTACTGGACAGCCACCATCTTTTCTGCCAACATTTGATTTCAACTCACATGACTCAGGTGCATTCTCATCCCATCGAAGCTGGCTTTCACCCAGTAACTCTCCCTGCTCTGGATTGTTCCTTGTTCTTTTCCATGACCAACTTAAACTTTATGATACATTGGTTGCTGTCCCCTAAATGATATTTGATCCACTTGGGCTGACTCATTCCCTAGAACTAGGTCTAACAGTGCCTTCCCTCTCGTTGGACTGGAAACATACTGCTGCAGAAAATTGCCCTGAACACATTCCAGGAATTCTCGCCCTTCTTGTCCCTTTGCACTATTCCTATCCCAGTCTAATTTTGAATAATTGAAGTCCCCCATTATAATTACTCTGATTCTTGTAGCACTCTGTAATTTCTTTGCAAATTTATTTCTCTACATCTCTTCCACTATATATTACACTGATTAATGTTAGTGCACCTTTTTCATTCATTCCCTCTAGCCAGAGAGATTCCATCCTTGACTCCTCTGGAACATCCTCTCTCTCCAGTACCGTAATGCCAGCTTTAATCAATACTGCCCCTACTGCTCCCCTACACTTTTCTTCCTTTCCTTATACTCAGGAATATTTAATGCCCAGTCCTGCCCATCTTTGAGCCAGATTTCTGTTATAGCAACAATCTCATAATTCCATTTGTCATCCTGTGCCTGTAGTTCACCAATCTTATTAACCACACTCTATGCATTCACATACATGCACGTTAGCCCTGATTTAGGCCTTTTTACTTTTGGCCTTAATCTGACCCCATCAAGTAGTTTGTGAAGTAACCAAAACAAATATCATTTTACAATTTCTACTATTCTAACATTTTAGACAACAGTTTCTTCCTTATGCACATATAATATTCTATAATGTTCATTTTAACATTCCGTCTGGTAGCTACTTTCATTTTTCTTTGATTTTTGCTCACAGAATACGGAAATTACCCAAAGCCTTGAAGGAATGGCAAGCTTTCAATGACTTGAAAAAGACGATTGATGATTTCAGCGAAACTTGTCCATTGCTTGAAATGATGGCTAACAAAGTGAGTAAATGTTTAATCCTTGATTTAAAAAAATGAAGAAATTGTTCAATAAAATTTGGCAAGAGTCCAATTGTCACATTCAAAGTCCTTGGACAGGTTGTTGCTTTCTGACATTGCTGTCTTCATTGTGGGGGTGGGTATTTCAGACCTCCCACAATTTTGATGGAGTCGGACCAGCTTCTGCAGGCGACATGGCTCACACCAGCTCAGAGTGCTATGAACAATGGAGGAAGCCGTTCTGGAGTTGGGAACCTTTTGACAAATAAGCTCAAAAGGTGTTGTCAACTTCGCATGCCATAATGAAATGCTGTATGATAAATTAAATAAGTTTTTGATGCAGTGATTGATGATAGAGCTTTGTTTTTACAAGGTAAGTGATCATTAAACTGAGCAGCATTTTGAAAGTGGAAAAGTCTTCAGATGCATTAGGGTACATTATCTACTAGGTAACGTACTCTTTTGCATCAAACAGTATTAATATTCAGATTTTTGCTGTCTCAATTGTCCCCTTTGCTTTAATCTTTTCATTGAATGGCAGTTAGATATCTGTTTGATTGCTTCAGAGCTTGAACAGATGGCTGAGCTCTTGGAATCATTTCAAAGGCTTTAATTTATTCAGCTATGGTGGTTTTGTTGACACAGTTGTACAATGGAATCTCATTATGAATGCTTGGCTCTGCTCCAAACCCACTAATAGTTTCAGCTCAGCAAGGACTGTTAACACAGCTGTCAAGGGGACTATGAGTTTACTTATATTGACAGTTTAATGAGCTCAAAAGAAGATTTTGTTTTTGAAGTTGTTTTTGAATTATAGCTTGTTTATTTTGACAGTTTATGAGCATATCAATGACTTCCCCATGTTTTAGGGTTCATGAGTTGTGTACAATGTGGATACTGGTTGAGTAGGTGTGGGAATGAGCAGTAAATGGGGGTATGGAGTGTGAGGGGCGTATGTGTGCTCTGTTGGCATGGGTTGTGTGGATGGGGCATGGGTGTGAGGGGCATTTGTGGGTATGGGGAATATGGAGAGGTTTGGGGGTGAGGAGGTATATGGAGGCATGTGGGTATGGAGTGTGAGGATGTATATTGTTAATGGTATGTTAATTGTATTGTTAAGATTAAGGATATACAGGTGGAGGGCTTTGATTGATTAAGTATATTGAGGACATAGAAGGAGAGACTTCTGGAACATTGTGTGTTGGTTAGGGAAGAGGCAGGTATTTGTAATGTTGCATTCTGTAAATATGTATTATATTAAGTATAAGATCGGCATCTAGTTTCCTACTTCACCAACTGGCTTTGGAATGGCTTAACATGGTAACAATGAATGGTTGCTTAAAGGTGAAGATTGGAAACTTCGAACATTTTTTTCAGACGGAAGATTGTAATCTGAATTACTTTTGTGAAAAATGGCTGAAAGCAATAGTAACTTATGAGGGTATGATTACCCACCAATGTTTCCTGAATCCAAGGGGAGAGACAAGCACCTTTGGTTAAGGAGCTAAGTGTGCTTATGTGCTCCAGTCTTCAAAATTTCTGTGATTACTGTCCATTAATCTCATGGAGACAGTTGACAGGTTTCCATCAACATAGTTAAGGACCAGTGGGATAACTCCACATTTCAGCAAAAGTTTGTCATACCTGCAGAAACTGGAGGAAGTGGTAGTGCACGAAATTTGTGCAGGGACAAGGTGCCAGCGATAGTAAGGAGATTGGTGACTTCCGGAATGGCAGCTGTCACTGCTTCAGGAGATGCCTTCAGGGTCAACCTGAGCTTCACACTTCCACAGGACTTCTAAGACCTGTTTGGAACCACTGTAATGACAATAACCAATGGTACCCCTGAGCCTGTGCCTTGTTCCTGTGGACTGGAAAGAATGGTTGAAATTGTCACTATCTCTCCAGTGTGGCAAAAAGCCTATTTTAAGGCCCTTTTGGACATTGCCGCAACTTCCCTTGCCTTAGACGAGGCTTAGAGTCCTGATATGCCTCCCATCTCAGGAAAGCAGCTGTCCAAGTGGGATTAGCTTCCAGCAGCCTTTGTCTTGTAATGGAACTGCCCCAGCCTCCAACTTGCCCTGGTAGCACCTCATAGAAGTAGTAGTCAAGGAGCTCGAGCAAGTAAGTTAGCTGGAACATGATGTCAAGAAGTAGCTGTCATTAAAAGTGAATGCGTTTTATGACAACTTAGAGTGAATGTTGCAATGGAAAGTAAACATGACCTGAAAGTAGAGGGCTTTGTGCCCAGTTCTGTGTATGCTTGCAACTCTTGGGATGACAGAGATGGGAAGGAACCTTTCTACTACTGTCTCTTGAAAGAAATTCAGAAAATCTTTGACAGTGAGGGATTTAGTGAGATTGTGGCAAAAGAGTGCAAGCAGGTCTTTTTATTTTTTTTATTTGGTATGTCAATTTATTCATTGAGAGCTTTGAGATATAAATTGTGCCACTCCTTTCTCTAACTGCAAGGAAGAGGGAGTGATATCCTGGAGAACTGTTTTGAGATTTTGCCTGTCATTGTAGAATAGTGCACCTGTTGTCTGTGATGTGAGGTGTGGGGAAATGCTGGTTGCAATAATGTAGGATATTAGGAATAGGAGCAGAAAGAGATGGCGCGTGTTAATGATTTTAGGAGTGGTAAATCAAAGCGGGGAAGGGGAGTGTTGGGCCTGCAGATAGTGGAGATGTGAGTAGAGTAACTGACATGAGGTTTAGATTTTTACCTTGACTTATCTGCTGTTGATGTTAGACTTTTTCCAATATTGTAGCCATATCTTGGGAGTAAACTCTTAGTATTGGTCTTTTGAATCATCTCTTCCAAGTGGAACATAGGAATAGAGAAAAATAAATCAAAGTTCATCTAGTTTGCCTTCTACCATCCAGGAAATCACATGATACAATCATAGTATAGTTGTTAATCTCTTATCAATTGGTCTACAACAAACCCAGAAAGGACATGGGGAAATCCCCACGGTGAAGACTATTGGGATCCATAGATCCAAAGTCACCTTTTAATTCCCAAGCATGCTATACTTAACGTGTCATGTCTCAAATTACACATATATTGCCTCCTAAAATTTACTTTCTGAAAGAGGAATTTTAACCCCATAAAATGGGTGGGTCTGGTCGGGTGGGATGTTAAAATATAAAGATTCACAAACTCAAACTGAGCCCATCTTGAATCCACCCACTTCTGGTTTGGATGGGAGTGAGGGAATGGGTGAACCCAGCTTCCAGAAGGTTGGTTGATCCTTTAATTATTTTAAAGAGACTGTTTGCCTCAGGTTTTATCTCTCTTCCAGCTTTAAAGCTGGCCAGCTGGGTTTCCTTAGCCTTGGGGAGGGAAACCTGACAACTAAAAGGAGGTAAGGACTGCTACACAGAACACTGAAGTACATTGCTTTGGGCCAGGAAGCATAGGGGTGTTTCCCCCTAGCCCCCAGCAAGCAAACCTGTTTTCCGCTCCACACCACTGGCCCCATAGTCAGAACCTCTCCTGAGATTACTGACCTCTCCTCCGATCTCTGCTCCTGTTATATGTCTCTGACCCTTTGTGATTTCTACCCTAGAGCAGAGGGAACTTAATGCTCCTTCGCTGCAGCCTCTCCTGGAGTATTTGCCACCTGACAGGGAGCCAAGCCTGTCAATCAGGCTAGCTTCCAGTCAGGAACTTGTTTAATAAAAGCACATGCTGGTGGAGTTAAGCCTCCACAACACTTGGGCAAGACCTGGTTTCTTGATCAGAGTGCAGTTTGTGACCATCAATGGTGGGCTGTGTTTCCAGCCACCGGATGTCGGGAACATCATTTTAATACATCTGCTTATAATTATAATTCCTGCTTGCTGGAAGCATCCCCATTTGCTGGATCATCCAGGCACGATGACGTGTTTCACAACTGTACCTAAGTGATGTGCACCTCATGAGCTGCACTTCACTCGGGACTTTGAGGTTTGTTTTCCCACCTTGCTTCGGCCATTACTCATGGTCATCAGTGCCAGGCTTTGCAGGCAGCACCATATCACTTTTAGGGGAGCTCACGGACAGGTCCCTACCTACCAGACCAGCCATAAGTTGGGGATAGCTTTTCAATGGCTGCAGGGCTTGGGCTTGTTTGGGGAAGGGGGAGAAGGGGCCCCAGGCAAGGGAAAAGGCTGCAGGGCAAGGGGTGTACTGGGGAAAGGGGGTATCCCAGGGTGTGTGTGGGGACACATGTTGATCTGTGCAAGTGGCCTCTAGATGGTGATGGCTCAAGAGGCAGTCTCCAGGGGTGATGAGGCCAGATGGAGATGTGAGGATGTGTGTGAGTGATGTCCCTTGAGCTGGCAGTGAGTGAAATGCCAGGGAATATGTGATGGGCTTGAGTGTGTGAGTTTAGAGTGATGAGATGATTGCTTTACCCTGGTGACACGGATAAGATCATTCATCTTCTCTCTGCACTGGATCGCCAACCTCCTCTGTGCAGTAAGGTAAAGGCAAAATACTGTGGATGCTGAAAATCTGAAACAAAAACAAAAAATGCTGGAAAAATTCAGCAGGTCTGACAGCATCTGTGGAGAGAAAGACAGGGTTAACGTTTCGAGTCTGTATGACCTTTCTTCAGAGCTTCAGCTGAACTTTTTCAGCATTTTTTGTTTTTGCCTCTTCTGTGCAGCATTGGCCCTGACCACCACTGCCACCGCCTCCCAAGCTGGAGTGGTGAGATTGCTGGACCTCTTGTGGCCAGAGTGGGGATGTAGGACAACATGGCGGGCTTCTGAAAGGCATTCCAGTGTCGGGTCACTGAACTCTTCTTGGCTTTCAGGGCCATGTCTTCATTGGAGCAGACCTGGGCTGCAAGTATTGAGAACTGTGTGCATGGCTGCAGTTTAGATATGGCACCACAAGTGAGGAAACAGTGTGGAAACACAAGACAGCGTGTTTCTTGTGGCTGCATAACTAATGAGGGAGAAGCAGACGATACGGCGAGAAAAGCCGCCAATGCGGCTGGCAGGTAAAACATCCTTTTTCCTGCCTGCTACCACACTTAGTGCAAATCTAGGATGATTCTGCCCTAGGTATCTGGTGCTAGAGGTAGTTCCTGGAAACTTTGTACCAGCTTCTCCCTTCTCCTGTTCACTGCCCGGGCCAGGGCCTCTAAAACAGCATCAGAGAGCCTGCATTCCAAATGTACAGCATGTGCAGCCATTTTCTCCCTCAGGAGCATTCCCTCCTGTCTGAAACTAAAATTCACTCCCTTTAATAAGATGCAAACTGTCTTTAAGTGGCAGAGCTGCTCAGCAAGTTAGCAGCATCTGCATTAGAGAGATGCTGCCAGACCTACTAGGCATTTCCATCATTTTCTGTTTTCATTTCAGATTTCCAACATCTGCAGTATTTTGCTTTTGTCAGGCACCCCCGATTCTCTACCCCACCAACAACTGTGCAACCAATAATCATTGTGATTAATGCTGGCTGAATACTTGTCTCATAATGCCAAACTGCCAGCACCAATTTCAAGTGGTCCTTGCAACCATGGGAACAGAAAAATGCAATGTGTCCCCTGTCATAGAAACATAGAAAATGGAGCAGGAGTAGGTCATTTGGCTTTTGGAATCTGCTCCGCCATTCAGTATGATCATGGCTCACCCTCTATCTCAATACCATACGCTGCGCTCTGCCAATACCCCTTGATCCCTTTAGAGTCCAGAAATATATCTATTCCCTTCTGAAATATATTAAATGACTTGGCGTCATTTTTGCTGTGGTAGCAAATTAACATTAAATAAAAACTATTTTTGAATTAAAAACATGTCCCAGCTCATGTGACAGAGTCACATGAGGGGACATGTTTTATTAATTTTTTATTCTCTTCATTATGTTTTTTACACAGCACTTCAATCACCTTGAGGTAGTTCCTTGCCTCAAGGAGATTGAAGTGCTTTTTCTCGCACTTGCATGAACTGCATGCTAGGCCTGGCTCTCCCTTCTTGCCCTGCCTGCACAGCCAGCACTCAGTGCTGCCACTCGCAATCCATGCAGGCGGGCCTTAATTTGCCTGACCGTGTAATATCACGGTGTGGTGCCGATCGTAGGCGGCTGTTGGCTTCTGGACTGCCGCCACTTAGCACCCCTGCCAAGGGCAAAATCCTGCCCTATGTCTCTTGAATGTGCCTCACTTATGTTTGCTAGAAGCTACATATGTTCATATACAGGGGCCTGTCCTCTGCAAACAGAAAGAACATATCTAGGCATTGCATCTTTTTCAATTAAAATAAAGCTTGAGGGACAACTATTCTCTGGTGCATTTCCCATGGAAACACCTCAACCAATCAGAGTTGATTTGTCTTTTTTGAATTTAAACAAAAGCTTAGGAGACGGGGGAATGAAGGTGTCGGGGGGTGAGGTTCGGCGGATGGGACTACAGATGTGGGAGGGGGTAACGGGGAGAAGATGGCAACTGGGAATGGGGGCGGAAGGTATATGGGAAGGAGTTTGGAGGGCGGAATGGATTGCGGAGAGAGAAAGGAGTCCAGGGGTAGGAGGGAGTGCAGAGTGGGTAGGGAGTCCAGGTTCAGGAAGGAGTGCAGAGAGGGAGAGAGTCCAGGGGCGTGGAGAGGGGAGGGAATCCAGTGAGGAGGAAGGAGTGCAGAGAGGGGAGGGGGTAAGGGTGGAGGAAGAAATTGGCAAGGAGGAAGGAGTAAAGCTGGACAAAGAACTGAGAGCGTCTAAGGGAGTCAGGAAGAGAGAAGGAAGAAGAAGTGAGGCTGGAGGAAGAGGTGAGGCTGGAAGATGGAGTTGGGAGGGGGGAAGGACTAAGGGTATTGGAAGAAGTAAGGGTGTCTGAGGGAATGAGGAGGGACTAGGTGGGGTAGTGGGAGGACTAATGGGATGGAAGGGGTTCTGGTGGAAGGAGTTCTGGGGGGAAGGAGTCTGGAGGGGGGAAGGAGTTAGGGGTTCCGGTAGGGAAGGGGTCCGGGGTTTGGGGGGAAGGGGTTCCGAAGGGGAAGGGGGTCTGGAGGGGCAGATTCCTGGTGAGGGGTCTGATGGGTCCATGAATGCCTCCTGGGGAGCAAACTGAGGGTGGACATGGTATGAGGGAATGGTGAGAATGATCGAGACTGAGGCAGTAGGATGGGAGGGTGAGGATTCGACTGTAGCAGTAAAAGGGACAGTGAGGGTGGTTGGTGGGCACTTGGAGGCAGACACACACCCTGGTGGTGGGAAGGAGGAGAACTGGGAGGTTAATGTGGATGGGGGTGGGATTTACAGGAAGAAAGGGAATGTGCATGTTCACCTGGTCATTCCCGAAGGAAAAGGGTTGTCGCTGGTTGGTCATGGAGAGGAGGTGGAAGGTGATACCAGGGACATCAATTGTGATGAGGGAAACAAAATATTGACTGGGAGAGGGGAGCAGACGGGGGTTGCGCACAAAAAACTGAATCCAGGCTGTGCTATCCAAATCAAAAGTGAAACAAGAGCCATGGTGGGCAAGGTCAGGTGCTGGATGGGAGTGTGATCAGTGGGTGTGCAGAGCTGCAGGTCAGCTCAGATATCAACTGAAAGCGAACTCCAGCAGGCAGCATTGAAAATGCTTAGGCTTTTGAGGTGGGTGTGATAGGTGAAGGATCCGCGTATGTGGGAAAGTGCTTGCATAAAGCTCCAAAAGGCCTTGCCACACACACACATTTCTCCCTCCAGAATCATTCATTGGCCAGCTGCTCCTCTGCGGTGACAGAGGACTAGGTTGAGGGGCTCACAGGCAAAGGGGACTCAGAAGGAGAGGACAGTTTCTGAGATTCCTGAGTGGATGACCCAGGGGTGTCCAGCTGCTGCTCCTCCTTCCGTTTGGATGCCCGGACCTGACTCCTAGAGGGAAAGGAGCACCTGGAGGGATGTCGAGGTGCCCCGTTTCCCCCTCTATTGCCACTGTAGGAACTCACCCGTGGCTCCTGTGATGGAGTGTTGGTCTGCACACATCTCTACATTCTGCTGGACCAGGGTTTCCATGGTGTCTGCCATCCTCTCCAAGGAGACCTCCATACATGCACATGTGGGCACCACTTCATCAGAGAGCAGGTGGATGCAGTCCTCCGACTCACGTGCAACTCTGCTGAAGGTGGCTCTACGTGATGTTCCCACACCTTCTACTGACTCTGCAGGATGAGTTGGAAGAACAAATCCAGAGGCTCATTATTTGACTCGGACCTCACAGATGCCTCTTCCCCAGCAGACCTCTGATTGCCAGAGAGCTTGCATGAATCTGCCTCCTCCTGCTGCGGACACATGTCCTTGCAGTGACCCCAGATTGTGAACCTGAGCGTGCACTAGATCCAGGTTCCACTGAGGTGTGTGTCTCTGTACTGATCCAGGTTATGGGTAAGCACTGTGACAGGTCTTTCAGGCTGCTTATTTCCAACTCTTCAATGGAGGAAGTGTCCTCTTGGCTGGAGGTGAGGACCTGGATGGAGTTGAGGGACTGGCTGGTGAGGGTGTTGGTTGCTTGTCAGAGCTCCCTTTGAACCAAAGTAGAGATAATTAGTGCATGGCAGCAGAGTCAAAAGCAGGAGAGAGAGCACTCACATTTGCGTTGAGATAGGGATGATGTGGTGCGGGATCCTTGTGAGGGCGTGCGCCACCGACCTCACTGTCAACATAGGCACAGTCCACATCCTCACCAGTCAGTGTGATGGCACATTCCTCAAAGTGAGTGAGAAGCCTAATGTGGGTCACTCCACCCCTGGTCTGGGACCTCTCCCTGCTAATGTAAGCAGGTGTCTCCTGTATAAAAACAGATGGAGAATGTGAGCAGGTCATATGACATTGGGTGGGGAATGTTTGTGTGGAGAGCAGAGCCATGGACAGGATGAGGATGTGAACTCGAGCGGTTGTGAGCCTGATGGAGATGTGAGGGTATGTGTGAGAGTTATTGGTGTTGTCCCTTGAGGTGTGAGATCTCTTGGATGTGTGATGGGTTTGTGAGCGTGTGAGTTGAGAGTGATGAGAAGAGTGACTTACCCTGACAGACCGGATTATACCATTCACCTTATTGCGGCACTGGGTGGCTGCCCTCTTTTGCAGGGCATTGGCGCTGACCTCCGCTGCCTCCGCCTCCCCAGCCAGATTAATGAGGTTGCTCCCCATCGTGCAGCCAGAGTGGGGATAGAGGACATCACAGCGAGGGTCTACTGCGCCCAAAAGGTGCTTGAGGGTCACGTCATTGAACCTTGGAACTCCAGTTTTTTTGCCTTTCAAGGCCATGTCTTCTTTGCAGCAGCCCTGGACTGGAAGCACTGAGAGGTGTGCATGTGGCTGCACTTTAAATATGGTGCCCGGCGTGATGAAGCGGCGAGGTAATAGTGTGGTGAGCGACTTAGAGCCTGCCGATCATGGACACGGCATGTTTTCTGGGACGGCATAATTAATGCAACAGGTTTGGGCGTTAAAAGATGCCACTGCGGCTGGCGGGTACCGCCCGCTACCACACTTAGTGCAATTCCGTCCAATGTCTGTTCAGATTACTTTAAGCTCCTCAAGGATTCAATGCTAATGTTTCTTAAAAAAATATTTTCTCCCTGTTTTTTTGAATCTCTTGCCATTCACATCATTCCCTGAGTAACATAGCAGCACGTAGCTTAGTTGCCAAGCTTTTCCATTCGTTATTCTATGTTGGACAGTAGGCGGTATACAAATGTTCCCCCTCTGCTTTTCATTGTCTGGAATTTTCTGAGTCCTTTCGTGATGCGATGTGAGGCAGTAAGGTTGGCAAAATGAAGCGAGAAACTCTCGGGGGAAGGGTACCCAATGTCTTTTCATGGCCATTCCATTTTGCCCATGCTGAGGGGACTCTTGTTATCATGGAGAGACCACCAGTGAAACCTGGTGGCCTCACTGTGGGCTCTGGGGTAGTGCCCTTCTTTATGGCCACTCCATTGCCCACAGAGGGGATCCAATGGTAATGGCCACCCTCGTGGCAACACTCCACTGGCGCTTCATGTCCGCCATCTCAATCCCTGCTGTCTACCACCTGGCCCTAGCATCCCCGACTCCACTCACCTCTCTGAGTGCAGTCAGCCATAAAGATTCCCTCTCCCTGGTGTTGCAACCTCTGCAATGGCCACCACTAGTGGTAGTACACAAGATAAAGGCTCATGGATTTGGGGGTAACATATTAGCCTGAACAGAGGATTGGTTAACAGACAAGAAGCAAACAGTAGGGCTAAATGGGGCATTTTCAAGTTGGTAGGCTGTGACTAGTAGAATGCTGCACAGGTCATTGCTGGGGCCTCAGCTATTCACAATCTATATGAATGGCTTAGGTGAAAAGACAGAGATTAATTAAAGTTTGCTGTTGATACAAATGTAGGTGGGATTGCAAGCTGTGAGGAGAACACAAAGAGGCTGCTGAGAGATATAGAAAGGTTAGGATAGTTGAGTGGGCAACAAGGTGGCAGATGGAGTAGAATGTGGGGAAGTGCGAAGTTATTCACTTTGGTTTGGTCATGAGAATAGGAAAACAGAATTGTTTTAAAAGGCATGAAACTTGTAAATGTTGATGTTCAAAGGGACTTGGGTGTGCTCATACAAGGAACACAATAAATTAGCATGCAAGTTCAACAAACAATTAAGAAAGCAAATGGCATGATGTCCTTTATTGCAAGGGGATTAGAGTACAAGAAGAAAGATGTCATGCCACAATTGTACAAGGCTTTGTTGAGGCCACACCTGGAATACTCTGCAATTTTGGTCTCCATACTTAAGGAAGGATATACTTGCATTGGAGACAAAACAGCAAAGGTTCACTAGATTGGTCCCTATGATGAGAGAGTTTCCTATGATGAGAGGCTATATAAACTGGGTTTATATTCTCTGGAGTTTAGAAGAAGAGAGGTGATCTCATTGAAATGTTCAAGATTATTAAGGGGATTGACAGGTAGATACTGAGAAGCTGGTTCCCCTGCCTGGAGAATCTAGAACAAGAGTATGCTGTTTCAGGGTAAGGTCATTTAGGTCAGAGTAATTTCTTCATTCAAAAGATTATGAATCTTTGGAATTCTCTACCCCAGAAGGTTGTGGATGTTCCACAATGGAATATATTTAAGGCTGAGATAGGCTGATTTTTGGTCTCAGGGAATCAAATGGGTGGGAAAGTGGCATTGAAGCCCAAGATCAGCCATGACCATACTGAATGGTGGAGCTCGATGGGCCATTGAGTCTACTTCTTCTCCTAATTCTTGTATCCTTGTGTTGGAAGGACAATTCAGGTTGGGATGGTAGTAGACCTTGCTGCCTAATTTTGCCCGCTTTACCACTACTACCCCACCTGATCTTAGGTGGGATGCTGTAAGCGAATATAGCCCTTAATCTCAGCTATCTGTTTCACCTTAACTGTCAGGTAGCCAAATAAGTAGTTTTCTCTAGTCTTCATATTGAATGGCAGAGCAGATTCGATGGGCATTTGGTTTTCTCCTGCTCCGATTTTTTATGTTCTTATGACAGTACTGAGGCTGTTGAGCTGCCGGAACTCTGAGGATCTGGCAACTTTTGCAGTTGGCCTCCCTCTTTAATTGACCGCTGCTGCAAATATGCCTCCCTGAGTCCTGCCACCAGCTGAAACCGGGTTGCTTCCTGCCTTTGGCTCTGGCGGTGGGACATCTGCCACCTCCACAGGATTCAGTCCAACATTGTGCCCCTCAGCTAAGAGCCCTTTGTACTTCCACAAGTCGACTGGACAAGGTAAGAAACTAATTTGGTGAAGATATCCTCGGGATCGATATGTAGAGAAATGCGAATATCCTCCAGATCGATTATAAACTTGTTTATGATTTTTTTCCTAGTTGTGCACGCAGAAGGGTGATTTTTGTTCTTCTCCTAACTATCTCTGTATGCAGCAACATAATTGCACTCTGTGGGCCAAATTTTTGGAAGTGGCAGAAGTCCTACCGCTGAAGCTGAAAGAAAGGAGGCAATCCTTTTTCATCCAGCGGCGGGATGTTTCTGGCAGCACTCTATTAAGTAACCATTTCCAGGGCTGCTCTCCAATTAAGGACAGCAGCCAACCCCAAGACCTGCCAGTCCAATCAGAAGGGCAGTAACTCAGCAGTGCCTTAGCTAGTGGTAGCCATTGTGAAGTGAGAGTGCCTCAGTGGCTGGGTGCTCTCACCGAAATGTATAAGAGGTGGGGGGACTTTGGGGCTGGACAGGCAGGCACCAGCCATCTGTTGGGAGGATGGGGGGCACTGGTGAGGTGCTGATACTGCTGCCTTGAGGACAGCCATCACTGCTGGGTGCCCTCTCTGGGCCAGGAAATGCACATAAAGGACTCCTTACCTTACCGGAACCTGGTGGGAGGCCTCAAGACTTCACTCACTGATCTTCCCAAGCTGCGGCCAACAGACAAAATGCCTGCGGAGGTATGGCTCTTAATTGGTCACTTAAGTGACTCAATTGGCCTTTCAGTGGGCAATTGATCTTCCAATTTTGCCGCAGCAGACAAAATAGCACTGTGAAGGGAAGATGTTGGGCCACAGACCTGATGCTTTTCTGCCTATCAGCCCATCACAAAAGGGCTGGTAAAATTCCAGCCTGCAAGTCAACCTTTAGTTTTTAGTTTTAAGTATCATCAGTACAAACTTGCTAGTCCAATACTTGTTAGTGTAGAAGAATTTAGTTGTGAAAAAATATAACTGACAGTGCTGTCTGGGGTCAGTTAATTGGTGCATTTTCCATGGCAACATCTCTACCAATCAGAGTCCACTTGCCAACCAATCAGCACTCTCTTCTAATACAGTAAAAAGTTGTTTCTTCCCCGACATTGGTATTCTTGCGATTGCCCTGAGAAGTGCAAGACTAAAAGCTTCGACAAAATGTCTTTTTTCAGCAATACTCAAGTTCTATACTACCAAACAACTATATGCAAAACTAGTAACCAGGAATCAGAGAACATTCTCTTTGGATAACTGTTCTTTAGCTATCCAGTTCACTTTTAAGTATTATGTAGACTCTTGTGATATAGCATTTCATATTGTGGTTAACCTTCTGTTTTATAAACATCTTCAATCTTGCTGCTTCTCACACCTAGTGATAATCAAAACTCAGTTCTGAGTTTCCCAGGACTGACTTTCCAATCTGTAGAAACAAAAGTTGTGTCCACACAAGAAGGGTTTGTTAAGATACAACTTTTGTTGATTTGTCCCAAGTCATTCCCTTTGGCCTTGCACCATAAAACATTTTGTCATTTACTCTCTCTTTCCCTCCATCCCATCACAGACTTCTCCCTTTTCCTTTATTTCCATTCTCCTGCCTTTCATTTGCTCAAAACCTATTATATTTCTCACTTTTGAAAGTTCTGATGAAAGATCACAGCCAGTTAGCTCTGTTTCTCTCTCCACAGATGCTGCCACCAGACCTGCTGAATGTTTCCAGAATTTTCTATTTTCATTACATATTTTCTTGATCTTTCTGCCTTTATCAGATTCTGTTATGTGCACCAAAAAGATGTCATTAAAGTTTGAGATGGAAAGATTAGCAACAATCGTTCTTCATTACAGGAATATAGACACTTTGTTACAATATTGTACATTTCTTTCTCGTTTCGTAGGCTATGATGCTAAGACACTGGGAAAGGATTGCACAGGTCACAGGTCATACTTTTGATGTTGAATCTGATCAGTTTTCTCTCAAAAACATAACAGAAGCTCCATTACTAAAATACAAAGAGGACATCGAGGTAACTTGCTTATTTTCTATCCTTTTAACTTCTTTCAAAACCAACAATGTAGCGAACCTGGTTAAGACACTAATTTTGATTAAATTCTGTAATTGGCTGATGAGAAGCAGGAAACTTCACAAAGTGGGCCTCAACAATTATTGCATCCCACCAAACGTCTGAAAAGGATTATTACAAACAAAATTCATGGCATAAGAGTCAACCTAAATTAAATAAATAATTTTGGCAAAATATAATCTTAAATGACTTGATAATTATAAGTCAATTTAGCTTGTAGTGTAATTTAAAACTTAAAATGGGTCGGGTTAAATTGTGTCAAATGATAATATCACAGTTTATTTGTAAAGGATTTTGCTTTAATTTTTTTAATAGGCTGATTCTTTTATTCTCCCTTAGCAAATGATTTAACTACAAGTTTTTCAATTCACTACCAGGAGTTCTATGTGGGATTCAATGTGGGGAACAAATAGGCATTTCTGCAGCTGCAGAAGTGAATCCAGGATTCACTGAACAGCTGCAGAGCAATCTGAGGGTGAACAGCCAGCAGTCGTGGTCCATGTTAGTACCAATGACATAATTAGAAAGAGGGATGTGGTCCTGCAGTCAGAATTTATGGAGCTAGGTAGGAAATTAGAAAGCAGGACCTCAAAAGTAGTATTCTCCAAATTACTCCTGGCACCATACGCAACTGAGTATAGAAATAGAAGGGTAGCACAGATGAATACATGGCTGGATTAAGATGCAGAGGGTGGGCTTTAGTTTCTTGTGACATTGGGATCAGTTTTGGGGGAGGTCGGACCTTAACAGGCTGGACAAGTTGCACCAAAACAGAACCAGGATTGATTTCTTTACAGGGTGATTTGCTGCTGCTGTTGGGGAGGGTTTAAACTAGCTTGGCAGGAGTTTGGGAACCAAGAGATTATACCAGAGAGGAATACCAATGCAGAATATTAGGAGAGACAGATAGTACTGGAGTAGGAAATCATAAGGTGTTATGAGAGTTCAGCATAAGAGGGAAAGTAATAAAATCCAAATTAGCATTACTGTGCATGTATGTGAATGTGCTGAGCTTGGTAAATAAGATTGATGAGTTGCAGACACAGATAAGTATATGGAAGCATGATGTTGTAGTGATAACAGAGACGTTGCTCAAAAAAGGGCAAGACTGGGTATTAAATATTCCTGGATACAAGGGCCCAGATATCCGTTGAGTCAGAAGGACTCCGGAGCTATCTAAAAATGGCAGACAGGACCCGCTTCCAGGATTCCCACCCTGATTTCTGGTGCCCCAGTCGTCACTGACATGGGATATGGATGCAGATGGTGAGCCTGCGCCCTGCACTCCCGGCCTGCTGGCCCCATTTGGAGGGAAGGCATCTCCTAGCCCGCCTGAAGCCAGACCAGCTTCACAATGACTCATGGTTCACAGCCACTCTGAGAAATTGTGAACCATAGTCTGGACTCGGGAACCACTTGAAAAGCAAATTCAAAAAGTCTTACCAATGTCCCACACATCTTCCATGCCCCTATGCTCTCCCCATGCCAACTCATGCCAACCCCCATGTCTCCTTATAGCCCTCATGCCAACCCATGCCAAGTCATGCCTCCGACCCACCTCAATGGCTCAGACCCTCCACACTTATTCACCCAGGCCAGAATTTTTCCTTCGTCCGGTGGGCTCCGTGGGGGCAGGAGGGAGTCGTCAGAAGTCGACCGCCACCCATGATCAGCTCTGCACCCCGATTTCACGCTGGCGGGCCAGTTAAGGCCTGCCCCGCATGCATCGCGAGTGGCAGCGCTCAGGGGTGAGGGAAGGAGGGAGAGCTGGGCCTAGCACGCAGTTCATGCATGTGTGGAGCTGTGGAGATTGAAGTACTTTTTAAAAAAATTAATTAAGACAATAAAAAATTAATAAAACATGAGTCACATGAGCTAGGACAAGTTTTTAATTCAAAAATAAAGTTTTTATTTTATTTGTATGTGCTTCAGGAAATCTCATCCCGTTTGTGGATGAGGTTTCCTAAAAAATGTAAAGGCTGCTTAGTATTTTCGCCTGTCTGCCAATAGTTAGGTTGAATGTGCAGTGTAAATTTCAAGTTAATTAGATCACTAATGGCCTTAATAGGCCTTTTAATTATCGGTGGGTGCGCAGCTGACTCTGGCATGCGCCCACCAAACGAAACACCGTGAGACTGCGCGATGACATTGGGATGACGCCTGACATCATTGTGCGTCACTTTACACTCGATGCCTGACACACCCAGCAAACTATTCTGGCCCCAGTATATTTTATGTACAGAGCCAATGAACCATGTTGTAACAGTAGTATGTGTGGAACTGCTCAGAAAAAAAACACCCATTCAGAAGCACCTTTTTGAAACAATAGTAGTTCCTACAGCCCTACAAAAGTGGCACTTGGACAAACCATTAAACTATCAATAACAGAGGCTTCAAACACTTCAGTCCTCTTAACCTTGTGAAAATTAACATTGAGACATTGACAAAAGAAATCACAAAACATTATTTTAACCACTTAAAGATGTAAATTGGGCAAAATCAACAGTTCTTTCCAGTAGTCAAAACAGAACCACTGTTGAGAAAATCCTTTTAAGAGTCTGGACTCTCAGATAAGCATGCATAATGAGGACAGGTATAAGAACTCTTTCAGTAGAACTTGATGGGAATTTATGTATGGAGGTAGGGATGTGACTGAGGTATTAAATGAATATACATCTGTCTTTACCAAGGAAGAGGATGTTGCTCAGGTCATGGTGAAAGAGGAGGTAGTCCAGACACTTGAAGGGTTTAAAATTGATTGGGAGATGGTATTGGATAAGCAGTCTGTACCTAAAATTGATAACACACCAGGGCCAGGTGAGACACATCCAAGGATACTGAGGGAAGTAAGAACGGAAATTGTGGAGGCACCGGCTATAATTTTCCCATCTTCCTTTAATTCAGGGGTGGTGCCAAAGGACTGGAGAGTGGAAAAAGATGGGTAAACATAAGCCCAGCAACTACGGGTCAGTTAGTTTAACTTAGTGGTGGGGAAGCTCTTAGAAATGATAATTCAGCACAAAATTAATTGTCACTTGGCCAAATGCAGGTTAATTAAGTAAAGCCAGCACGGATTTGTTAAGGGTAAATTCTGATAAACTAACTTGCTTGAGTTTTTTGATGAGGTACAGGGTGGGTTGATGAAGGTAATGCTGTTGATGTGCTGTACATGGACTTCCAAAAGGCATTTGACACAATATAAGCAAATTCAGGTTGAGAATGATTAATAAAGCATACAGCATGCTGGGCTTTGTAAATAGAGACACAGAATACAAAAGCAAGGAAGTTATGTTAAAACTGTATAAAACATTGGTTCAACCTCAACTGGAGTATTGCACACAGTTCTGGCCACTACACTTTAAGAAGGATGTGAAGGCATTAGAGAAGGTGCAGAATAGATTCACGAGAATGGTTCCATTGATGAGGAACTTCAGTTACGTAGAAATATTGGAGAAGTTAGGACTGTTTTTCTTGGAGAAGAGAAGGTTGAGAGGAGATTTGAGAGGCTTTCAAAATCATGAGGGATCTGGACAGAATAGATAGGGAGAAACTGTTCCCATTGGTGGGAGGATCAAGAGCCAAAGGTAATTTCCAAAGGAAGCAATGGTGACATAAGGAAAAACTTTTTCACGCAATGGATGGTTAGGATCTGGAATACAGATTCTAATGCCTGAAAATGTGGTGGAGGCAGGTTCAATTGAGAAATTCAAAAGGGAATTGCATCGCTATCAGTAAAGGAAAAATTTGTAGGGTTACAGAGAAAAGGCAGGAGAGTGGCACTAGGTGAATTGCTCCTTCAGAGGGCCAGCACAGACACAACAGGCCCATAGCCTCCTTCTGTGCTGTAACTATTTTATAATCCATGAGTATGGTAATGTAGTAGCACATAACTAGACTAGTGTCCTAGAAACCTAGTAGGGGCAGAATTTTTACTTAATTGGGCGGGCTCGGCGAGCGGGCCTGGGAGCAGCCGTGAAACCAATCGCTGCCCATGATTGTGCCCTGACTGTGATTTCACGCTGGCTGGCCAATTAAAGGCCAATCAGTGTGAAAGGCTGCTCAGAGCCTCAGCGCAGCCGGGTGGGGCAGGAGGAACACGAGTGCTGAAGTGTGCACATGCGCTGGGGTGTGCTCAGTGAAAGTTCCCTGAAAGCACAGAACTGCCTCAGGGAGCTGAAGACTTTAACATTACAAATAAAGAGTTGAAAAATAAGGAAAACATGTCCCTTTGTGACTGTGTCACATGAGCAGGGATATGTTAAAATTGAGTTTTAAAAATTTTTTTAAATCTCACCCGTGGATGAGGTTTCGCAAAAAATGCAAAGGCTGCTTGGCCTATTCACCCGTCTGCCAACCATAGGGTTGGACAGGCAGGGAAAAAATTAAATTAAATTAATTAATTAATGGGCTTAACAGCCCTCTTAATTATTTTAACACTCCACCCTGCTCTCTTGCCCACATGTCTGTCCTTGGCTTGCTGCATTGTCAGTGAAGCCCAACGCAAACTGGAGGAACAGCACCTCATCTTCTGACTAGGCACTTAACAGCCTTCCGGACTGAATATTGAATTCAATAACTTTAGATCTTGAACTCCCTCCTCCATCCCCACCCCCTTTCCATTTCTTCCCCCTTCCTTTTGTTTTTTCCAATAATTTATATAAATTTTTCTTTCCCACCTATTTCCATTATTTTTAAATCTTGTATGCCCTGCTAGTCTTTCCACCCCACCCCCACTAGAACTGTACCTTGAGTGCCCTGCCATCCATTCTTAATTAGCACATTCGTTTAGATAATATCACCATCTTCAACACCTTTTTGTTCCTTTGTCTGTGACATTTTTGATTATCTGCTCCTATCACTGCTTGCCTGACCCTACAACCACACCACCACGCCCCTACTTCTCTTCCCCCATCACCTCACCCCCCAACTTAAACCAGCTTATATTTCGCCCCTCTCCTAATATTCACTCAGTTCTGTTGAAGGGTCTTGAGGACTCAAAACGTCAACTCTTTTCTTCTCCGCCGTGCTGCCAGACCTGCTGAGTTTTTCCAGGTAATTCTGTTTTTGTTTTGGATTTCCAGCTTCCGCAGTTTTTTGTTTTTATCTCTTAATTGTTGGCGGGCACGCTGCCAACTCCCGCGTGTGCCTGCTGGCCGAAATATCGCACGACTGTGCGATGACATTGGGACGTTCGCTCAGCGTCATCGTGCACATTTTACTCCTGTTCAGGTTGGGCTGATGAGGGAAATTCCCCCCGATGAAGGAAATATTCTGTCCCTAGACTAATAACCCAGAGAATTTTAGTTCAAACCCCATGAGAATTTTAGAATGATAATTTGGTTTACAAAATCTGGAAAGAAAAAGCTGGTGTCAGTAATAGAGAGCATGAAACATTTATGGCCCTATTGCAACGGGGCAGGGCTGTAAAATGTGATGAGCCATTCAAAAGTCCGTTGAATTTAGCAGCACCAGAAAATCCTACTTGCGGGAGCGGATATAAAATTCCGCCCTTTCAGCTTTCAGCTCATCTGACTAGCCACCCAGCCTCCCTCAGCCTTTACCCCTCAACCATGCAAATCTTTTCTCTTCAGATAATTATCCAAATCTTCGTGAATCACTCAACTGTATGTAAAAAATAACTGCCATGGTTCAGGAAGAAGGCCTCCCAACATCTTTTAAGGGCAACTGAAGACGGACAATAAATCCCAGTCTTGCCATCAATGTCCATATTCTTAGAATAAATAAAAATAAACTTACCATAAAATCAAATTTTAAGAGTCATTACAATGAATATATTGCACCCGTTAATAAATAACCAAAAAATATTTTTCAGGACATTTGTATTAGTGCAGGAAAAGAAAAGGACATTGAAGCAAAGCTGAAGGCTGTTATTAATGAATGGAGTGGTCATGTGTTTACTTTTGCCCCATTCAAGATGAGGGGTGAGTTGCTCCTCAAAGGATCAGATACCACAGAGAATATTGCACTAATGGAGGACAGCCTGATGATACTTGGCTCATTGATGAGCAATAGGTAATTGGATAACAGTGTATATTTTTTGTAATGCATAAAACAATGGAATTGAATAACAAAACAGTAATTTGGTTAAAGGCTTCATCTGACTTAAACATGAATAAAGATCAAACAGTATATAAATATCCTTTAATTGAAATATTGAAATACAGCTGTTAAATAATTTTCTTGTGCTTATTTACTGGAATATTGTGATAACCTTTCTGTTATTTACTTTAAGTAGGAAAATGTAATAGTTGTTTTAAAATATGCAGTTATTTCTACTGAAGAATGCTACAGTTCATGCTCGGCCTCAGGTTTAATTATCCATTCAAAGATTAAAGGTTTGAATATAATTGTTCCATGCCATTGCTGATGCCTGTGGCTGAGTCTATTAGTCTACACCTCAGCTTAGGTCATTGCTATGAGTCTGGATGCTTCCTTATCCTGCTGTATTGAATTTAATATACTTAGGTGAAATCATCAAGGGAGCAAAACACTTTGAAATTCTAGCTTTCCAAATTACGTTTCTTTTGAAATTTTCAAAATTCTGATGGAAATAAATAGAATTTATTCAGTCAACTTTTTTTTTGATCGTTGTTTTGACCAAGGGCACAAAGGAAAAATTAGAAACTTGAATGGTAAAAAAAATGCTATATTAATGTTAAAGCACTTTTATTGCTGTGAATGAGTTTTTTCCAAGATGTGGTTGCTTTGCTGTTAGGTACAATGCACCATTCAAACCTACTATTCAACAGTGGGTGCAGAAGCTCTCAAATACCACAGAAATAATCGAAAATTGGCTCACAGTTCAGAACCTTTGGATTTACCTGGAAGCCGTGTTTGTTGGTGGAGACATTGCAAAACAACTGCCGCAGGTTTGTAAATCTTTTCAGATTTCCATGCAACACTTTCAAAATTATAATTCTATTGCCTTTGCAATTGTTTTCTAAAATGATCGGGATCAAGTAAGTTTTGACCATTTGTAAGTAAGAAAATAATTAACTAACGTTGATTATTCTTACATAGAATACAAGAATTAATGCAGGAGTAGGGCACTCGGCCCTTCGAAGCTCCTCCGCCATTCAATAAGATTATGGCTGATCTGATTTTAACCTCAACTATACATTCCCGCACATCCCTGATAATCTTTCGCCCCCTTGACTATCAAGAACCTATCAACCTATGCGTTAAAAATATTCAAAGTATCTGCTTCCACCGCCTTTTGAGGACAACCCTCTGAGAGAAAAAGTTTCTTTTCATCTCTGTCTTAAATGGGTGACCCCTTATTTTTAAACAGTGACCCTTAGTTCAAGAGGAAACATTCTTTCCACATCAAACCTGTCAGCACTCCTCAGGATCTTATATGTTTCAATCAAGTTGCCTCTTACTCTTCTAAACTCCAATGGATACAAGCCTAACTTGTCTAACCTTTCCTCATAAGACAACCCTCCCATTCCAGGTATTTGTCTAGTAAACCTTGTCTGAACTGCTTCCAATGCATTTACATCCTTAAATAAGGAGACCAATCCTGTACACAGTACTCCAGGTGTGGTCTCACCAACACCCTGTATAACTGAAGCATAACCTCCCTACTTTTGTATTCTATTAGCTTTCCTGATTAACTGCTGTACCTGCATACTAACATTTTGCAATACATGCACTTGGACACGCAGATCCCTCTGCATCACAGAGCTCTGCAATTTCTCACCATTTAGATAATATGCTTCTTTTTTCATTCCTCCTGCCAAAATGGACAATTTCACATTTGCCCACCTTATACTTAATTTGCCAGATCTTTGCCCACTCACTTAACCTATCTATGTCCATTTGTAGCCTCCTTATGTCCTCTTCACCCAACTTACTTTCCTACCTATCTTTGTATCACCAGCAAATTTAGCAACCTTACCTTTGGTCCCTTCATCCAAGTCATTTATACAAATTTTGAAAAGGTGAGGCCCCAGCACTGATCCCTGTGGTACACCACTCATCACATCCTGCCAACCAGAAAATGACCCATTTATGTCTACTCTCTGTTTTCTGTTAGCTAGCCAATCTTCTATCCATGCCATTGTGGTACCTCCTATATCAGGAGCTTTTATTTTCCACAATAACCTTTGATGTGGCACCTTATCAAATGTTTTCTGGAAATCTAAATATAGTGCATCCTCTGGTTTCCTTTTATCCACAGCACATGTTACTTCTTCAAAGAATTCCAATAAGTTGGTTAGACATGATTACCCACTCACAAAACCATGTTGACTCTGCCTGATTACCTTGAATTTTACTAAGTGTCCTGCTATAATGCCTTAATTAACCAACGCATCAACTATCTCCCTAGTCACTTCTGTTAAGACCTTAGGATGAAGTCCTTCAGGACCCAGGGACTTACAGCCTGCAGTTGCAACAATTTGCTTAGTACCACTTCCTTGGTGATTTAATTTTTTTGTGCTCCCCCCTCCCTTCCATTTCCTGATTTACAGCTATTTCTGGGATGTTGCTTGTATCCTCTACAGTAAAGACCGATGCAAAATACCTGTTCAATTCACCTGCCATTTCCTCATTTTCCACTATTAACCCCTCAAGCTCAGTTTCTATAGGACAAACGCTCACTTTGTTAACTCCTTATCCTTCTATAATTATTATTCCTATGTCTGCCTATGTTGGACTGTTAGACTGTACTGCTCATGATGCTGTGGTTAAGATTAGTAACTCAGCAAGTTAGGAACCTGGGTCGCACCCCTCTATGCCAGAGTTAGTTGGTGTCTCTAGCCTACATCAATTTGATTCTCCTCTAACACAATTACTTATGCCTACATTTCTTGCCAATACTATGGGCTGAAATTTTCGGATGGCAGGGCCTTGCTTCCTGCCATCTGAAGAGTTGGCAAGGAACACCCTCCTGTCGACTCTGAGTGCCCCGCCACCATTTCACACTTGAATGAGCATTATGTGGCTGCAGGCGGGACTTCCGCCCCTCACTCAGGGCACTGCAGTGAACAGAAGAAGAAATGCAGGAGGCCACCTAAGACTAAAAGTCTGGGCACTGGAGGCCCAGTTAAGTTCAAGGGGTCCTAGCGGGGAGGATACGGCAGGCCTGGGATTGGGACGGGGTGCACGAAGGGGGCAATCGGGGTCTTGGTGGAGTGGCCAGCGGGGGGGATGGAGGTCTGGCGGCCACCGGACTTTAAGGGGGTGGGGGCCTGCAGTCAGAAGGGTGCTTCTGATGGAGGGGAATGCCCCCACCCCTCCCCTTCCCACCTGGGATATAATTTCTCTGTTGGGCATCCCCCATGGACATTCAATTTTCCTGCCAGCCTAAATTCTGAGGCTGAGCAGGAAACGGCAGGAAATGGTAAGGGTGGGATTCCAGTCCAAGGTCTTGCCCGCCCAGAGAAAAATTACTGTGTGGTCAAGGTGGAAGGGAACCCAGAGGGAATTCCATCCCTTCAATTTTATGCTCACCCCCCTGCCCAAAGGCCCGCTGGTGGAGGCGGGGTGTAAAATTCTGGCCCGTGTTGCAAGTGGACAGATTCATGCCCTGCAATACGTGTAGCACAACTTGTGACACAAAAGCACCAGCACATTAAAAACACAAGTTTAAGTAAAACCTAATGGGAGAACCAGAAGGATTTTTTCTTTGCAGGCGAGGAGGCAGAAAATTAATATCTGAACATTTGCTGAAGACTTGTTAGTTTTTAAATTAGTTCATCTCGAGTGGTGTTTCACATGGGAAGTCAATGCCAAGCAGGATGACCAACTGTCCTGCATTTTAAAGATCTGAACCTAATTTTTACTGTTTGTCCATTTTTCCCTAATTTCCACGGCAGCCTGTGGGAGACTGAGCCTCTTTGCATTTTTTGTGAGCATAAGCACTGTGGCCATTGTCCACCCAGGGAAATTATAGTCACCAGCACCCCATAGCTCGCAGTCAAATTGTCCCTTACTTTACTTCATAGGAGTTGGTCACCCAGATGACATGAACGATGTTTAGGTCAAGCAGGTTAGAAAGCACTGGCATAACTAAACCCAGACCAATACAACAGCTCAGATAGCCATGAAGTGAAGTGGAGCCTAGTCTTCATACACATTTAAACCTTTGTTAGCAGAGACACACATTGCATATTGTGCACATCTAACCACAAACCCCCTTTAAGCCTGCTCTTATATATATGAGCACAGGTGAGTCCCCAGTTGATATTCACACCTTAATATATTTAAACACCCAGTTTATACACAATTAGTTGTCAGGGAGTGGACAGAGTCAAGAAGAGAAAAGCAGAGGAAGGGAGAGGACATGAGAGAAAGAAAGAGTGGAAAAGAGGGAGATGGATATGTGTAAGGAGATTGAGAGAGGGAGGAGAAAAAAGAAATGGTGTGGGACAGGGCCAGAGGAGTGATGAAGGTAAGGGAACAAAATAATTCAGCAAAGGTGTGAAACTGGACCAGGGCCTATTCTTCACAGTAAGGGGAGAAAGATGAGAGGGAGACCTGGGTGGAGGAGAGGGACAATAGTTTGGGAAGCTTTGAGTGGCACTGGCACATATCCAATTTTCCTCTATGGCGAGCTACTCCGAGAATAGGAACATGGGAAACATAAGACTTAGGAGCAGGGTAGGCCATTCGGCCCAATGAGCCAACTCTGTCATTTGATAAGGTCATGACTGATCTGGTTGTGGTCTTAACACCACCTTCCTATCTGTCCCCCGCAACTCTTGACTCCCTTGTCTATCAAAAGTCTATCTAACTCAGCCTTGAATTAATTCAATGACCCCAATCCAATGCTTTCTGGGGAAAGACAATTCCACAGGCAAATGACTATCTGAGGAAAAAAGAATTCTCCTCATCTCCATCTTAAAAGGGAGACTTCTTAGTCTTAAACTGTGCCCCCTATTTCTAGTCCCCGGTACTCACCCTATCAAGTCCTCTCAGGACCCTATGACTGGAATTTTAGACCAGCGGGATTTTATGGTCCTACCGAAGTCAATGGACTTTTGAATAGCTCACCGCATTTTACGGCCCCATCCCTGCGGCAACGTAAAATTTTACCCTATATGTTTCAATAAAGTCACTTCTCGTGCTTCTAAACTCCAATGGGCATCGGCCCAAATTGCTTAATCTTTCTTCATTAGATGAGCCCTTCATCCCAGGAATAAGTTGAGCGAAACTTTTCTGAACTGCTTCTAATGCAATTATATCTTTTCTCAAATAAGGAGGCCAAAACTGTACACAGTATTCCAGATGTGGTCTCACCAAGGCCCTGTTCAGCTTCCCTAAAACTTCCCTACTTTTATATTCCATTCCCCTTGCAATAAATGCCAACATTCCAATTGCCTTCCTAATCGCTTGATGTACCTGAATACTATTTTTTGTGATTCCTGTACCTGGATATCCAGATTACTCTGTACCAGCGAGTTCTGCAATCTCCCTCCATTTAAACAGTATGCTGCTTTTCTGTTCTTCCTGCAAAGTGGACAGGTTCACATTTTCCCACAGTGTACTCCATCTGCCAAATCTTTGCCCACTCATTTAACCTATCTGTATCCCTCTATAGACTACTTACCTCCTCTTTATTTTTATTCATCCATGGGAAATGGGTTTCACTGGCTGGGTCAGCATTTATTGCCTTGCCTTAGTTGCCCTTGAGAAGATGGTGGTGAATTGCCTTCTTGAACCACTGAAGTCCGTGTAGATACACCCACAGTGCTGTTGGGAAGGAAGTTCCAGGATTTTGACCCAGCAAAAGTGAAGGAGTGGTGATATATTTCCAAGTCAGGATGGTGAGTGACTTGGAGGGGAATTTCCAGGTGTTCCCATGTGTCTGCTGCCTTTGTCCTTACAGATGGTGGCGGTTGTGGGCTTGGAAGGCGCTGCCTAAGGAGCCTTGGTGAGTTTCTGCAGTGCATCTTATAGATGGTACACACTGCTGCCACTGTGCATCAGTGGTGAATGGAGTGAATGTTTGTGGCTGGGGTACCAATCAAGTGGGCTGCTATGTCCTGGATGGTTTCAAGCTTCTTAAGTGTTGTGGGAGCTGCGCTCACCCAGGCAAGTGGGGAGTTTTCCATCACACTCCTGACTTGTGCCTTGTAGATAGTGGACAGGGAGTCAGGATGTGAGTTATTCATCCCGCAATTCCTAGCTTCTGACCTGCCCTTGTAGCCACAGTATTTATATAGTTCGTCAAGTTCAGTTTCTGGTCAATGGTAATGGTAATCTGGTCTGGGATATTGATAGTGGAGGATTCAATGATGGTAATGCCATTGAACATCAAGGGGCAATGATTGGATTCTCTCTTGTTGACAACTTACTTTCCTACCCATCTTGGTGTCACTCAGAAAAGAGACATGTTGACTTGCACTCATCAAGACTCCTCGCAAGAATACCAATAAAGGAGGAAGACAACAATTTATACTGTATGTGAAGAGAGTGCTGATTGGTTGGCAAGTGGGCACTGATTGGTAGAGGAGTTGCCATGGAGAATGCACCAGTGATGGTGACTTATAGTTAACTGCCAAGCATTGTTTGAAATTTAAATCTGGCTGCTTGACCCTGATCGGTCAAGGCATTGCCTTGAGGAAAGAGTCAGCAAATGGCTGCCACTTACTTTGTTTGGCTGAAACAGGCACAATGTGTGTACATGTTCTTTCTGCCTGCAAAGAACAGGGCCTTGTGTATTAATATTTGTAGCTTCTAGTAATACACAGGGCCCTGTTCTTTGCAGCCGGAAAGAACATGTACACACATTGTGCCTGTTTCAGCTAAACAAAGTAAGGGACAACCATTCACTGACTCATTCTTCAGGGCAGTGCCTTGATTGATCAGAGTCAAACTGCCAGATTTGAATTTCAAATGATGCTTTGCAGTTAACTGTCAGTTACCATCACTGGTGCATTCTCTATGACAATGTCTCTACCAATCAGAGTCCATTTGTCAACCAATCAGCACTCTCTTCACATACAGTATAAATTGTTGTCTTCCCCCTATATTGGTATTCTTGTGAGGTGTCCTGAAGAGTGCAAGGCCAAAAGCTTCAACATGTATCTTTTTTCAGCAATACTTAAGTTCTGTACTACCAAATGACTATTTAGATACCTTGATGTCATTGGCAAATTTAGCTACCATATATTTTGTCCCTTTATCCAAATTATTGATATAGATTGTAAATAGTTGAAGCCTCAGCACTGACCCCTCTGACACTCCACTTATTATGGCTTGCCAACCCAAAAAAGACCCATTTATCTTTACCCTCTGCTTCCCATTAGCTAACTAATCCTTCATCTATGCTAATATGTTATCCTGTACACCATGTGCTCTTTATCTTGTGTAGTAGCTTTTGATGTGGCACTTTATCAAATGCCTTTTTGAAATCCAAGTACATCACATTTGCAGGTTCCCCTTTACCCTCAAAGAACTCTAATAAATTAGTTAACCACTATTTCCCTTTCACAAAAACATGTTGACTCTGCCTGATATTATGATTTTTAAAAATATCCTGCTATAACCTCTTTAATAATGGATTCTAGCAACTTCTCTGTGACAAATATTAGGCTAACTGCTTTCTGCCTCCCTCCTTTTTTGAATAAAGGTGTTATTTGTTATTGCTATTTGCTGTTTTTAATGCGCTGCACTAAAAGAAGATTATAACCAATGCCTCTACTATCTCTGCATCCACTTCTTTTAAGACCCTAGGATCCAGGCCATCTGGTCCTGACGACTTGCCAGACTTTAGGTCTAATACTTTTCTCAGCACCTTTTCTTTGGTGATGGTGATTGTTTTAAGTTCCTCCCTCCCTTTCACCTCTTGATTTTCAAATATCTTTGGGACGTTTTCTACAGTGAAGACAGATACAAAATTCTTGTTCAACACCTTTGCCATTTCCTTGTTTTCCATTATCAATTCTCCAGACTCTCTTTGGAGGATTAAAACTCACTTTAGCTACTACTTTCCTATTTAAATACCTGTTGAAAATCCTACCAACTGTTTTTATATTTCTAATTAGCTTTCTCTCATACTCGACTTTCTCCCTTATTATTTTTTAATTATTCTTTGGTGGTTCTTAAAATCTGACCAATCTTCTGATGCACCACTAATCTTTGTAGATTTGTACAGTGTTTCTTTAAATTTGATACTCTCCTTAACTTCCTTATTTAGCCATGGATGGTGTGACCTGCTCTAAGAGTCTTTCTTTCTTACTGGGATAAATCTTTTCTGAGAACTATTAAATAACTCATTAAAAGTCTGCCTCTGCACCTCTCCTGCTCCCTGGTTGGCTCAAGAACATGCTGCTTTAATTTGCACAATCTTCATGTAGATTAATGGTACCCATGATTATTGTGGTACCTTTCTTACACGTCCCATTTAGTTCATCCTGTATATTCTGTCCTACAGTGTAACCACTATTAGGGGATCTATAAACTACTTCCACAAGTGACCTCTTACCTTTCCTATTTCTTATCTTTACCAAACTGAATCTATAATCTCACTCTTTTGAGCTAAGGTCATCTCTCACTACTTTACTAATGTCATCCTTAATTAACAGAGCCACCCCACCACCTTTTCCTAGCTTCCTGCTGTGTTGAAATGCCAAATGCCCTTCAACATTCAGGTCTCAGACATGGTTACCTTGCAACAATTTCTTTGTAGTGGCTATCAGGTCATACATATTAATTTCTAGCTGGGCTAACAATTCGTCCATTTTATTACAAATGCTATGTACATTCAGATACAGAGCCTTTGACTCTGTCTTTTTACTGTTTTTGCAATTTCTGACCATATCCACTGGTGCACTCAAGTTTGTAAGCTCAGTCCCCTCCTGCCACATTCTGATTATCATTATCCAAATTGCTACCCTGCTAGTTGTTTTCCTTTAATTTACTTCATCTTCTCCCACATGATCCCTTACCCCCACTATTAGCTTAAAGCCCCCTCTACCACCCTAGTTTTATGACTGGACAGAACACTGACCTCAGCATGGTTCAGGTGAAGACCGTCCCAACAGTACAGTTCCGTCTTTCCCAGTACTGGTGCAAACGTCCAATGAATTGGACCCCATTTCTCCCACACCAGTCTTTGAGCCAGTGCTAATTCGATCATTGTGTAAGATGGAGCTATCAAAGGGGGGACCAGATCCATATGCAATGATGGAAATAGTGGGATATCTCAGGGATTATTGCTTCCATGCTGATCTAGCTCCATGTAAAACAACTCTTTGCTTCCCCTGCTTCAGAGAACACTTTAATTTATTGCAAGAACACTTTCAACTTTATGGACCAATCTATTATATGACACAGTATCAAAACCTTTATTGAAATTTAAATAAATCATATCTGCAGACTTTACCATGTCCATAAACTTTTTATCTACTTAAATTATTTCCTCCTAGAAAGGCTTATTTGTTCCAACTCTGCCTCTCTTTCTGGTTGTTCCAAATGTAACCGAGCTGAAAATGGTCTTGTCCAGAGGGAAATGGATAGATGATGCTGACCTCTGACCCTCCCTACACTCTGTGTGTCTTGCTAAACTAATTTAAGTTACTACCTCATTTCAGAATCTTTCCTGCTCTGCTGTGAAAGCCTTAGGGCAGGATTTCCCAGCTCCACCTACCACTGGGATCGTCTGGTCCCGCCGAAAATCAATGGACTTTTGGCTGGGGCGCCGCATTCCCTGCAGTGGGCCCCACCATGGTGGGGCCAAAAAGTCCCGGCCTTTGGCAACTATTTACCTGTTTCATAGGTCTTCTGTTATGTTCAAGTAATGAAAGCAACCTTATGCAAAGGGACAATCCTCTCTGCAATGTGCTAACAAATCTTCCATTGCTTTAACAATAATAGTAATTTATATTTAGGTTATGCCCTTAACATAATAAAATGTACCAAAGAGCTCCACTGGAGCATTTCAAAACAATATTTGATAGAGTCACATGAGATGGCCAAAAACTTAGTCAAAGAAGCTGGCTTTAAGGAGTCTTAAAGAAGGAAAGTGAGACAGAGAGGCAGAGAGATTTCAGGAGGCAATTCTAGAGCTTATCGCCTTAGCCACTAATGGTAAAACAATTCAAATCAGCGATTCTCAAGTGGCCAGAATTAGAACAGCAGAAATATCTTGAAGGGTTGTATGGGAGGAAGGATAACAGAGCTGGGAAGAGTTGGGAATGGGAGACCATGTAGGGATTTGAGAACAAGGATGAAAATTTTAAAATTGAGGTGTTGCTTAACTGGAGTCAGTGTAGGTCAGTGAGCAAAGGGCGATGGGTGAAAGGGACGTGGTGAGAGTTTGTGCAGGGGCAGCAGCGTTTTGAATGACCTCAAGTTTATTTAGGGTAAAACGTGTGAGGTCAGCCTGGTGTGTGTTGGAATAGTCAAGTCGACAAGTAGTAAAGACATAGGATTTCAGCAGCAGATAAACTGAAAAACAATTGGAGTCGAGCGATATTACAAAGGTGGAATTAGGTAGAATAAGTGATGTTCAGAGTCAAATATGATACAAAGGATGCGAACAGATTTGGCTCAGTTTCAGCAAGTTGCCAGAGAAATAGATGGATTGGTTGTAGTGGGGAATAAAGACAATGGTTTTAGTCTTTCCGATAGTTAATTGGTAGAAATTTTTGCTCATCTAGTGCTGACTGTCAGACAAGCAGTCAAGACTATCTAGAGATAGTGCAAGCTGGGGTCAAGAGATATGGTGGTGAAGAGGAGCTGGGTGTCATCAGCATACCTGTGGAAACTAATGCTGTGTTTTTGGATGATGTCGCTGTGGGGCAGCATGTATCTGAGAAATAGGAGGGGGCCAAAGATAAACCTTTGGGGGACACCAGAGGTAACAGTGCGAGAATGGGAAGAGAAACCCTTGCAAGTGATTTAGATAGATCAGAATGTAGCCAAGCAGGTGTAATCCCACCCAGCTGCATGACAGGGGAAAGGTGTTGGAGAGGGATGGTGTGGCCTACTGTGTCAAAGGCTGCAGACAGGTTGTGAAGGACAAAAAGGGTGTCTTATCCTTGTCACAGTCACTCAGGATGACATTTGTGACTTTGATAAGAGCTGTTTTAGTAGTGTGGCAAGGGTGGAAAACTAATTGAATAGATTCAAACATGGAGTTCCAGGAAAGATGAACATGGATTTGGGAGGCGATGATCAAAGACTTTGAAGAGGAAAGGAAGGTTGGAAATGGGATGGTAGGTGGCAAGGATGGAGAGGTTAAGGGTTAGTTTTTTGAGGAGACTGGTGATTTGGCATTATATGAATAAACAATTCCATTAACTACTTATATTGGTGCCCGAACTATTGGACCTAATCAATATCCGGGTTAATTTATGTGTTTCTGAAAGTTTAACTTTCATCAATCGAATTTAACCTAACAGAAGTTTCATAATTGCATCAAGACCAGACCGATAATAATCCCAAAACATGACTACACATGCTTAACAGTATCCAATTCTGTATTTTTAATCCTGGATGTTGTATAAAAGCTGCTATGAGGGAATAGTGTTAGGTCATTTTTTATATTCCATTAGTTTTTATGGTCTAATTTAAAACAAATTAAACCTTTAAATAAAACATTTAAAAAATGAAATATTACAATATGTAGCATGCTTGTAATTATTTTGGTTAAAACTAATCCCTTTGCTCTACTTTAGGAGGCCAAAAGATTTCAGAACATTGACAAGTCATGGCAGAAGATCATGCAGAGAGCTCATGACAATACAAATATTGTGCAGTGCTGTGTAGGCGACGAGGCCTTAGCTCAGCTTTTACCACATTTACTGGAGCAGCTAGAGATGTGTCAGAAATCGCTTACTGGGTATTTGGAAAAGAAACGCCTTTTATTTCCCAGATTTTTCTTTGTTTCTGACCCTGCTCTGCTGGAAATCCTTGGTCAAGCCTCTGACTCTCACACCATACAGGTAGAATGATTTTTGGATCTTTGGGGTGCTCTTGTTTCTGTGCAGACTGCAAGTATGCGGTTATGTATTCCAACATCACTACTCCCACTTGTTTATTTTTTGCATGCAGTTTCCCACAAGGATAATTAGAGCATGATGAAAAATAATTTACTCAGTCACGAGCAACAGGGCTGATATGCTAAAAGTTTTTGTTCAGTCTGCCTCCTTTTGAGGTCATGACCGCTACTGGCAGCACATGCATGCACTCCTGCGGAGATCACTCTCTTTCAACTCACTTGGAAAGCTGGGTGCCTGCTCAGTATGCCTGTGGAGTGGGAACTATTGGCATAGAGTTCTGGTGCCTGACACTGCTTTCAGCTGTCAACTTGCCTTTCAAGGGCCAACTGATTTTCTGTCCCATTAAGGTAAGTATGAAACTTCCAAAAAATGTCAGAAGCCGACGCAACCTGGGGCAGGATTTTTAGGTCAGTGTGCGGGCATGATCGCAGGCCAGGGATTGGCCGGGAATGGACCGCTGACTGCCATTGGCCCCCGACCGCAATTTCACGCTGGCTTGCCAATTAATGGTCAGCCAGCATGAAACGCGCACTGAAATGCTCAGTATTGCTGGGGTGGGGGCAGGAGGATGATGGGCGTGACATGAGTGCGGGTGCAGGTGAGCTCCCTGAATGCAAAGAGCTGTCTCAGGGAGCTGAAAACTTTAAAACCAATAAATAAAGTTTGTAAAATCAGAATAAAAATGCCCAAGCATCACAATCAGTCACCTGAACATACACATGATAAAAATGCTGTACATACATTTTTATTTTCATTTTATTTACTAACGGAAACCTCATCCCGTCCCTGGATGAGGTTTCATGAAAAATGCAAAGTCCGCCTGGCCAATTCGCCCATCCACCAACTGTAAGTTTGGACGGACCACCAAAAATCGAGATAATTACAACTTTAATGATCTTAATAGGCCTCTTAATTATTGGTGGGCGTGCTTTCGACTTTCGCGCACGGTCACCGACCGAAATATCACGCGAGCGTGGGATGATGTCGGGACGCTCGCCCGACGACATCCTGTGCGATTTTGCGTTCAATCAGGTCGGGTGCGCGCCGGCTTGCCAACCTAAAAATTCTGCCCCTGTCTCCATATTCTGCTGGTTTTCCTGTTATGGTGGGAGATCTGTGGAACAGAGAGGAAGTTTTGGACCATTGGCTGTACTGACAACCCACAAGCAAATAGGTCATACAATGAAAGTTACAAAAATAGGGGGAAAATATTACAATCAAAAATGAGAAATGCTGAATCATTTTAAAATATACTGAAAGTGTATTGTAAAATAATATTAAGTTGGCTGGAGGACTAGCGTGTGGTTCAGGATAAAGCCAACAGCATGGTTTCAATTCCTGTTCCAGCTGAGGTAGATTTGGTGTCTGCCTCTTCGACCTGCCCTGAGTGTAGGAGAAAGTGGCAAATCACCACGGAAAGAAACAGCTCAGGGTGAAGCATCAGCAGACAATGAGCCAAGCACCTGCCTTCAGGCAGAGCACACGTGAATGACTGAATGAATTTTAGATGTATTAAAATAAAACATTTTGATTGTTTCAGGCTCACCTGCTAAGTCTTTTTGACAACGTTAATAGAGTGGGGTTCAACGAAACAAATTATGATCAGATCCTCCGCTTTGAATCTCAAGAAGGAGAAAAAGTTGACCTCATTGAACCAGTTATAGCACAGGTAAGAAAACAGGCAACAGCTCAAAATGGACTATAGGATAGAGATAAAAAAGATAAATCAGCCCTTCTCAGCTCATCCACTCATAAAGATCCTAAAATGCTCCCCTTTGCAGTCAGAATTTGCTTCTTAACAATTCTATGTTTTATAGCTCCGTACTACACCCAGGGCTGAATTTCAACCCCTCATGGCACTTACTTCAGGTGGGCATGGAAAATCATACACTTGGAAGGTATTAGTGGTACCCGATGCCTCAGTGATGCGATTAGATTTTCAAAGGAGGGGCAGGAGTGGGGAGCCAGCAACCTGCACACCTCTAATTAATTACTTGTTGAATTCATTGCAGAGCTCAATAGGAATATGGGAAGCAACAGATAGCAATTTTCAAATGACAAACACAGGGAACATGAAGGGTCTGGGACATGTTGGAGCATAGCTGTTAGGAGCACATCCGGGAGCTATTTGTGCTTATGATTAAAAGTTGTATAAAATGGGGGCTTTAAACTCAGTTCCTCATGCAACGAGATTACCATTGCTAGAGCTGAGAGGCTTGATTTTGTGAGGAGTGAGTGTTTGGATCTTGAGAGGAAGGCGAGGCTGCTGGCTCACTTTATCTCTTTTTCCAGAAGGAGGGAAGAGTACAGTTCTCCTGTCCACCACAGCCACTATCAAAGCATCAAGAGAGGTATCAGAAAAATGTGGCACTACCTGGATACAGCTGCCCAAACCACCATTGGCCCACCCCTCTTTCTGCTCACTCATTTGCAAAGGCAAAGGCAAGCCTGTTCATGGCTGCCTTTTGCCTTTTAAGTTATCCCTCCATGCCTAGCCCCACCTCCTGCCCATGCCCACATCCCTAATTGGGTGCCAAATAGTTACAGGCACCCACTGATATTAATGCAGTGCGGGGTTGGGACCTGGAAATGTTCTGGCAGGTGAGTTTCAGCCCCCAAAATGAAAATTTGGCTCCAGGAGTCAATTCTACATATTAGTCAATTTTCTGTGAAGAAAAGCTTCCTGATATTTGTCCTAACACTTACCTCATACTAGCTTGAACCTGTGTTCCCTGATTCTACTCTCGAACTTCAAATATATTCTGGATTTTCTTTTTCTACTAAATTAACTCTTTTAAAACCCCTTTAAGATTTCTTCTCAGAAACCTCCCCTGAGACCATGATGCCCAAGTTTCTTTATAACTCATTCTTTTGGTGTTAGGGATCAGCTTCATGGCTTTCTTTGCATTGTCTTCAGCACTTGAATGGCTTGGTTGTATCTCAATGGTCACGGTGCTCAGTGTACTGTCTAAGCAAAGCCCTGTAGAGTTTGATTTCAACTTTCCTTTTTGTTTTGGTGACATAGTTCAACATTCTATTGGCTTTTCTGATTACTGTCCTACCATGGATTAGGTATTTTTTTGAGTGCTTTATTTGTTCATTCCCACAGTTTATTGCAAATAAAGTGTACAGTTAAGTTTATGTCTTAAATGAACGCTTTGAAAATGAAAGGATTTTGGAGAAAATGTGCCTGTTGAGGTTTCTCATAATGCAACAGCATTTCTTTTTGGACAGCTATTGCTTAGAATGATTTCTGCTGTGTAATGTTTTCTAAAACCTGTGCTTTCACGCTTAACTGTTGACATTTCTTTTAATTATCCCATATTTTAGGGCAATGTGGAAGTCTGGCTGGCACAGCTCCTGAATGGGGTCAGAAAGACAATTCACAGCATTATCCGCCAGGCGTCAATAGCTATCACTGATAAGGAGATTAAACTATATGAGTTTCAGGCCATGTTCCCTGCACAGATAGGCTTGCTGGGTATTCAGATGATCTGGACGCGAGACTCTGAAGAAGCTTTAAATAATGGCAAATTTGATAAAAAGGTAATGACCATTAATTCATAGGTTTGTTTCAGTTACTGCCATGATATGGGCAAACTACAAAGGCAAATACTTGCAGTTTTTAGATTACAATTAGTGTGCATGTAATTCTCTTGCCCATCCTCCAGAATGTGAGGTTTTCCATCCGATGGCCTTGTTGAAGGTTCAGCAGAGTTGATGTGGTCAATGCAGCACTGACACTGTTGATATTTATTGAGAGCTCAAAGGCTTCCTTTGTCTTTTATAAAAGACATGTATCACAGTAATATGAATAAATGTGAGTGACCATTGACTCAAACTATCCACAAAAGGAAACTATTAGCCCATCTTTTTAGACCATAACCAAATAATCCATCATCCAGGATTACTCACACCTGCTTTTTTCCAATATCATGGAGATGGACAAAGGTGAGCTAGATTTGGAAGATTCTCTTCATCTTCCTTCTGAAGCAGTCCCTCAGATTGAGGATGACTTACTTCCACTCTGGTTTGAGGGTTCTGAAATGGTTGATAAGTCCAATATGCGTTCTGCAGACTCTGCCACATGCAGGGCAGATGGTTCTTGAAGGGTTGGGTGGTTAGGTTGTTTGGAGGTTTCTGTGCTTCCTCTGAACCTCCACTTTGCCTCTCTATATTCCTGGTGAAGTGTCTCAATATGTTCGGTGTCTTTCTGTATGAGCCTTCTCTGTTTTGGCTGGCTAAAAGCCAGAGACTCCCATGAGTTGACATGGATGTTTGATCTCTTCCAGAATGCTTTGAGGACAACCTGAAAGTGTTTCCATTTGTCTCATGGGAGTCTCCTGCTGCAACCAAGTTCGGAGCAGAGCAGTTGCTTCAGGAGGCTGGCTTCAGGCATATGAACTACCTGTCCCACCTAGTAGAGCTGGTTTCGAGTGATTAGCCCTTCAATGCTGGAAATGTTGGCTTGGGAGTGGACACTGCTTTTGGATTGCCTTTCTTGCCACCAATTTTGAAGTATCTTAAGAAGGCACCACTGATGGTACTTCTCTAGCGCTTTGAGGTGTCTCCTGTAGGTCACCCAAATCTCTGAAGCATACAGGAGTGTGGGGATCACTGCTACCCGGTATACCATGACCTTAGTTTTGAGTTTGAGATCCTGATCCCCAAATATATTCCTCAGTCGGCCGAAGGCTGAGGTGGCACATTGGAGGTGGTGATGATTTTGTTGTTTATGTCTGCCTTCATAAAGAGGTGGCTCCAAAAATATGGAAAATGGTCCATGTTTTCAAGGATCTTGCCTTTGATCTTAATCAACAGTGGGGGAGGTGTTTTGTTGTGGGAGCTGGTTGGGAGAGGACCTCAGTTTGCTGGATGTTTAGTGAAAGGCCAATTTTCTCATATGTTTTGGAGAAGGAGTCGACAATGACCTAGAGCTCAGTTTCTGAGCGAGCATACACAGGTGCCATCTACATACTGAAGCTCCATGATTGAGGTTGAGGTGGTTTTGGTTTTGGATTGAAGGTGGCAGAGGTTGAACAGTTTCCCATCTGTTTTGTAGATTATCTTTACGCCTGTTGGTAATTTACTAGAGGTGAGGTGCAGTATTGAAATGAAGAAAATGGAGAAGAGAATTGGTGCAATGACATGGCCTTGTTTGACCTCAGTTTTCACTGAGATAGGGTTTGTGGTGGTTCCGTTGGTAAGGATCGTAGTTTGTATCACATCGTGGAGTAGCTGGAGAATGGTAACAAATTTCTGAGGGAAGCTAAATTTAAGGGGGTTACTCCTTAAGCCTTCAGGGTTGACAGAGTCAAAGTCTTTCATGAGGTCAAAAAAGGCCATGTGCAGCAGCTGGTATTGTCACTTGCAGCTTTCTTGAATTCACCACTTAAAGTATTATTCTAGCAAATAAGTGCCTAAATTCTTCATACTTTTCTTTACCAAATTATCTTTTAAACATCAAGGCTCTGAGATTATACAATAATAATAATAATAAGATATGAACTACTAATGTGTTTGCCTGAAATTTCCCCTCCATTATTTTAGCAGAGGTAATATTAACCATGTTAAATACATAAGGTTAATATCTCCACCAAGATAGTGTAGGCAGCCTTTTAGATCAATTAATGACTCTCCCCTCTAAAAATGTGAAAGCTTTGAAGAATATGAATGTGCCTGTAGACATGCTTCTTCTATAGTATTCTGCCTAACATCAGATCTGACTCACAGCACCTTGACCTCCATCAAGGGCAGGGCAAAGATACAGGTCCCAAGTCCATCCCAGCCAGAATGCCGATCGAAACTAATGACACCAATCTGATCCACAACGGCTGTCCAGCCAGCTGCATCCCCCCGCCTCCCCACTGCCAAGGAGTTTGAGCTGTGGCATCACACACTTTTATGTGCATGTTATAATCTGTAGCTATAAATGATGATGGCTCCAATTTTCTTTCCATTACATGGCTGACCAGGAAGCTCTCCTGCACTTACTGCCTGTCATTAGCATATATTTTTTTGAAGGATTTACAAGTTGATGATCAACCTGTTTGGCTGCATTATGAATGCACTTCCCTCAGGAGTGGACTTGAACCCAGAGCTTCTGGCTCAAAGGCAGGGACACTACCCACTGCATCACAAGTCATCCTATGGACATACTAAGAAGAGTCAATATTTTTTTTATTAGTTCATATTTTCCTTTTCCTGCCAAGCTGTTCTGGCATAACTACAACACTGGCATCTACCTGGCAATGTGGAAAATTGCCCAGGTATGTCCTGCCCACAAAAAACAAGACAAATCCAATCCAACCAATTACCATCCCATCAGTCCCTTCTCGATGATCAGCAAAGTAATGGAATTTTCCTCGACAGTGCTATCAGGCAGCACATATATAGCAATAAACTGCTCACTGATGTTCAGGTTAGGTTCCGCCAGGGCCTCTCAGATCCTAACCTCATTACAGCCTTGGTCCAAACCTGGATAAAAGAGTTGAACACAAGAGGAGTGGTGAGAGAAACTGCTCTTGACATCAAGGCAGCATTTGACCAAGTGAAGCCAAGGAGTCTTGGAAAAGTTGACATCAGTGGGAATTGGGAGAACGTTCTCCATTGGTTGGAGTCATACCTAGCACAAAAGAAAATGGTTGTGGTTGTTGGAAGCCAATTATCTCAGTCCCAGGACATCACTGCAGGAGTTCCTCAAAGTAGTGTCCTTGGCCCAACCATCTTCAGCTGCTTCAGCAATGACCTTCCTTCCATCATAAGGTCAGGAATGGGGTTAAAAACAAAAAACTGCGGATGCTGGAAATCCAAAACAAAAACAGAATTACCTGGAAAAACTCAGCAGGTCTGGCAGCATCGGTGGAGAAGAAAAGAGTTGACGTTTCAAGTCCTCATGACCCCTCAACAGAACTTCAGGAATGGGGTTATTTGCTGATGATTGCACAATGTTCAGTGTTATAATACCCATAGAGACCAATAACTGGAAAAAAGAGACAAGATTTGATGTTCCAGGCTTTTCCTGGAACAAGCAAACTAAGAGGAACATTGGCTAAACACTATTTGTGTAGGGAACTTACACTTTATACTACAAAACTTTTACCTTTTTCTTTCAACAACCAAAAATCCAACTTCACAATTATACTTTACAATGTCCCTTAGGTGGACATTCACTTCCATAGCCCGTAACCAGTCCAAAGTGATTCCTAGCTCCTGATGGTTTACTTCCATTTTTTTCCTTACCTAGCCTGGCAACTTTTAACCTGAGAATCATCTTTCATGGAGAGGATTTTCCCTGGAGTCTCCCCCTTGAGCTCAAGTTAGGCGAATCCCCCTAGCCCATTTTAAATCCTCACAAATTTGGTCTATTCAATCCGAGCATGAGAAGAGGAGTATAGAATGTATGGGGAAATTAGGAGAGCAAAAAGGGGGCATGAAAAGACATTGGCAGGTAAAATAAAGGAAAATCCAAAGTTATTTTACAAGTACATTAAGAGTAAGAGGATAACTAGGGAAAGAGTAGGATAAAAGCAAAAAACTGCGGATGCTGGAAATCCAAAACAAAAATAAAAATACCTGGAAAAACTCAGCAGGTCTGGCAGCATCTACAGAGAGGAACTGTTCCTCAGCCAGACCTGCTGAGTTTGTCCAGGTATTTTTATTTTTGTTTGGAAAAGAGTAGGGCCCATTAGGGACCATAGTGGTAATTTGTGTGTGGAGCCGGAAGATGTAGGTAGGGTTCTAAATGAATACTTTGTGTCGGTGTCCACAAGTGAGAGGCATGACGTGGGTATGGAAATCAGGCAGAAGGGCTGTGATATAATTAAAGAAATTACCATAGAAAGGCAGGAGGTTCTAAGTGGTCTGGCCGGCTTAAAAGTAGATAAATCTCCAGGCCTGGATGAAATGTATCCCAGGCTGTTGAGTGAGGCAAGGAAGGAGATAATAGGGGCACTGACATTAATTTTCAATACCTCTCTGGCCACAGGAGAGGTGCCAGAGGACTGGAGGACAGCCAATGTGGTACTGTTATTCAAGAAGGGAGGAAGGGATAAACCAGGGAACTACAGGCCAGTCAACCTAACCTCAATGGTGAGGAAACTATTGGAAGCAATTCTGAGGGACAGAATTAATCTACACGTGGAGAGGCAGGGATTAATCAAGGACACTCAGAATGGTTTTGTTAAGGGGAGGTCATGTCTGGCCAATTTGATTGAGTTTTTCGAAGATGTGTAAATGAGGGCAATGCATTTGACGTTGTCTACTTGGACTTCAGCAAGGCTTTTGATAAGGTCCCGCATGGGAGACTGATAACGAAGGCATTTTGGCAAATTGGATCCAGAATTGGTTGAGTGGCAGGAAGCAGAGGGTGATGGAGGAAGGGTGTTTTTGTGACTGGATGTCTATGTTCAATGGGGTTCCACAGGGATTGGTGTTGGGTCCGTTGCTGTTTGTGGTATATATAAACAATTTACTCTTGAATGTCGCAGAGTTGATCAGTAAGTTCGCGGATGACACAAAAATTGGTGGGGTGGTAAATAGTGAGGAGGATAGGCTTAGATTACAGGAGGATACAGATGGGCTGGTCAGTTCGGCTAATCAGTGGCAAATGGAATTTAATCCGGATAAGTGTGAGGTGATGCACTTGGGCAGGACAAACAAGGCATGGGTATACATGATGAATGATAGGATCCTGGGATGTACTGAGGATCAGAGGGACCTTGGTGTGCATAAAAACAAAAAACTGCGGATACTGGAAATCCAAAACAAAAACAGAATTACCTGGAAAAACTCAGCAGGTCTGGCAGTGTCGGCGGAGAAGAAAAGAGTTGATGTTTCGAGTCCTCATGACCCTTCCACAGAACAGATGTGGATGGGTCATGAGGACTCGAAATGTCAACTCTTTTCTTCTCCACTGATGCTGCCAGACCTGCTGAGTTTTTTCAGGTAATTCTGTTTTTACCTTGGTGTCCATGTCCACTGGTCCCTTAGGGTAGTGGGACAGATAGATAAGATGGTTAAGAAGGCATATGGGATACTTGTCTTTATTAGCCGAGAACATAGAATATAAGAGCAGGGAGGTTATGCTGGAACTGTATAAAACGCTGGTTAGGCCACAGCTACAGTATTGCGTGCAGTTCTGGAATCCGCATTATAGGGAGGATGTGATTGCACTGGAGAGAGTGCAGAGGAGATTTACCAGGATATTGCCTGGGCTGGAGAGTCTTATTTATGAGGAGAGATTGAATAGATTGGGGTTATTTTCCCTGGAGCAGAGGAGATTGAGGGGGGACATGACTGAAGTGTATAAAATTCTGAGGGGCATAGATAGGGTAGACAGGCAGGAACTTTTCCCCTTGGTGGAGGGGTCAATAACCAGGGGGCATAAACTTAAGGTAAGAGGCAGGAGGTTTAGAGGGGATGTGAGGAATGTGGGAATCTGGAACTCACTGACTGAAAGTGTGTTAGAGGCAGATACCCTCATAACATTTAAGAAGCATTTGGATGTGTACTTGCGATGCCATGGCATACAAGACTATGGGCCTAGTGCTGGAAAATGGGATTAGAATAGTTAGGTACTTGTTTGACCAGCGCAGACTCGATGGGCAGAAGACCCTTTTTCCGTGCTGTAGATCTCTATGACTCTATAACTCCCCCACATTCCTGAGCGGTAAGCCATAGAGATCTTTTAGTTCTAGCTGCTCCCTCTATCCCAGATCCTGGCACGTTGCCTGTCAGTTTTAAAATCCTATCCCTCTCAAACCCCATCACCATGGCAACATTAATCACAGGGGCTTTGTATCCGGGTAGAAATGCTGATGAGCTATTCTTTAGACCCCAGCTCTGTTCCATCCCGGAAGTAAATAGACGGTTAAAGTATAACTATTTATAAACATTCTAAACACTTTCCTGGACTTTGGAGACTAGCGCCCTAACAACTGTAAACACAGATGCTGCTACTATTGTTTTCAAGTGTGAACATCTTACGCCTACTTTCCAGCAAAACAACCCGGACCTCCCGTTACTCTTTAATAGCCACGTTACTCAGGCCTATTGTCAGGCAGACGTCAGAACAAGCCACATGACCCCTTCACTTTACCTTAAATTAAAGGCACAGTCCCAAACCATAAAAATTTTTTATAAACCTCATATTCCTAACATCAATACCAACCACAACTCCTCAGGAAGGAGCCATGCCCGAATGAAGCAAGATATGCAACATTCAGACTTGGGTTGATAAGTGGCAAGTGACATTTATGCCTCATAAGTTCCAGGCAATGACCATCTCCAATTAGGGAGAATCTAACAATCTCTCCATGATGTTCAATGGCATCACTGAACGCCCCACTATCAGCATCCTGGGGGGTTACAATTGACCAGAAACTGAACTGAGCCAGCCATATAAATACTGTATCTACAAAAGCAGGTCAGAGGCTGGGAATTCTGTGGCGAGTAACTCACCTCCTGGCTCCCCAAAGCCTGTCCATCATCTACAAGGCACAAGTCAGGAGTGTGATGGATTACTCTCCACTTGCCCGGATGACTGTGACTTCAAGAACACTAAGGGAGCCCTACTCCATGCAGGACAATTGAGCCCTCTTGCTAGGCACCCCATCCACCAATCGAAGCATTCGCTCCCGCCACCAATGCATAGTAGCAGCAGTGTGTACCACCTACAAGATGCACTGCAGCCACTCACCAAGCTTCCTTCGACAGCACCTTCCAAACCCATGACCCCTACCACCTGGAAGGACAAGAGCAACAGACGGATCGGAACACCACCACCTACAAACTCCAATCCCCCACCTCAAGTCACACACCAACTTGATTTGGAATTAAATCACCATTCCTTCACTGTCGTGGGGTCAAAATCCTGGAACTCTCTTCCCAACAGCACTCTGGGTGTACCTGCACCAGATAGACTGTAGCGGTTCAGAAGGCGGCTCACCCCACCTCCTGAAGAGCAATTAGGGATGAGTAACAAATACTGTCTTAGCCAGCAATGCCCACACCCCGTGAAAGAATGAAAATTTGTTGCAAATGGTTATCATGGAAACTTCTGTGCAAGTTTTAAAATAGTGGTTAAGGCCAGAATTTTCTGGCCCCATTGGCATCGGGCGTCTTGGTGGGTGGGGGGAGTTGGGGGGGGTGCGGGGTGGGGGGGAATAGATGGCAAGAAGGCCAAAAATTTGTTTTATGCCATTGTGAAGCCAGTTTATGATCGTTCACTCCACCCGGCAAAGGCGGGCCACGTTTCCCACTGTTCAACCTTGGGAATGTCATTTTAATATATTTGCATCTAATATTAAGCCTTGCTCACTGGAATCATCCCCCCACACTGGATCATCCGGGCACAAGTCACACCGACGTGTTTCACAACTGTACATAAGCGACGTGCACTTGGCTACTTGCACACTGCTCGAGACTTCGAGGTTATTTTGCCTACCGTCCTTTGGGCATCATTCACGGTCATCAGTGCCAGGCTTTGCAGACAACACCACAACACTTTTAGGGGGGCTTACGGGCAGGTCCCTACCTACCACACCAGCTATAAGGCAGGGGTGGCTTTTCAACGGCTGCAGGGCTAGGGCTTGTTTGGGGAAGGAGGAGAAGTGGCTTCAGGCAAGGGAAAAGGCTGCAAGATGAGGTCTGTACTGGAGAAGAGAGCATCCCATGGTATGTATGGGGGCACATGTTGATATGTGCAAGTGGCCTCAAGATGGTGAAGGCTGAGGAGGTAGACTCCAGAGGAAATGAGGCCAGATGGAGATGTAAGGGTGTGTGTGGGAGAGTGAATGTTGATGTCCCTTGAGCTGGCAGTGAGTGAGATGTCAGCGAACGTGTGATGGCCTTGTGAGTCTGAGAGTTTAGATTAATGAGATCATTGCATACCCTGGTGGCACAGATGAGGTCATTCATCTGTTTTCTGCACTGAATGTCCGACCTCTTGTGTGCAGCAGTGGCACTAACCACCTCTGCCACCGTGTCCCAAGTTGGAGTGATGAGACTGATGGGCCTCCTGTGGCCAGAGTGGGGTTAGAGGACATCGTGGCTGATCTCCACAGTGTCCAGAAGACGTCCCAGGGATGTGTCACTGAATCAGGGGGCTGCATTTTTTTTTTGTTTTTGGAGCCACGTCTTCACCGGCAGAGTCCTGGGCTGCGTGCATTGACAAGTGTGTGTGTGGCTGCAGTTTAAATATGGCTCCGGTGTGAAGAAACAGCGATATAATGGCATGACGGGTAAATCAGAGGCCGTCCACCAGTGAGACAGTGTGTTTCCTGTGGCTGCATAATTAATGAGACGGGAATGGGATGATAGAGCGTGTAAACCCGTCATTGTGGCCGGCAGGTAAAACGTCCATTTTCCCACCCGCTACCACACTTAGTGCAAATCTGGGATGATTCCACGCTAAGTATTAACCAGGAATTGCACTAGATGTATGTTTTTGTTCCAAGAACAAAGTCACTATGTGTTTATGACTTTGCCTGTGCATTGTGCTTAACGTAGGGGAGGTGATGGCGTAGTGGTATTGTTACTGGATTAGTAATCCAGAGACCTAGGGCAATGCTTTGGGGACCTGGGTTTGAATCCTGCCATAGCAGATGGTGGAATTGGAATTCGATGAAAATCTGAGATTAAAAATTTAATGATGACCATGAAACCATTGTTGGTTGTTGTAAAAACCCATCTTGTTCACTAATGTCCTTTAGGGAAGGAAGCCTTCTGGCCTACATGTGACTCCAGACCCAAAGCAATGTGGTTGACTCTTAAATATGCCTGAACAAGGGCAACTAAGGATGGGCAATAAATGCTGGCCTAGGCAGTGAAGCCCAAATCCAATGAATTAAAAAAAACTGTCTTATTCTTAGAGCTCAGAGGGTTAAATTAATTCAGAAAACTACAGCAACATAAAAAATATAAAGAATGGAGGGAAAATAGCTTAATAATTCAATTGACCAGACTTCATTATTTCTACAGCAGTTTAAATGTCATGCTATTTTTGCTTCAGAAATTATCATCAGGCAATCATTCTCGTTAAAAATCTGGCAGAATATCAGCTTTCATTCCAGCATGAAAATTAAGAGAGACTTGGTTGTTTCCCCAGTCCAGCTAAACCTGGAATTTTCATGGCAGGCTTCCACATGTCTGCTTTTGTGCGTATTGGATCATAAAAGAAAAGCAGGCAGTTGATTGTATCTGCATTATGGATTCTGCCTAATTCTCTATCAATTGATTTCAATGGATAGAAAATTGGGCAGGCTCCTGTTACAGTCCCTCTTGCCCACTTTTCCCCTATGCTCAAGAGTAATAAAGGAAAATCTGTCCCCCATCACTTCCTCTTGGGTAGCAGGTCCTGGAAAAAAGCATTATTTTGGCATATGCAGGCATACATTCAGATGCAGAATAATCAGATTTTGTTTCCTACTATAATATTAACTCGGTTCCAAAGATTTTTATATAATACGAAAACGACACTTGTTAATTTGTTAAACTCTCTCATATGTTAAAGGAAATTGATTTCTATTTGAAATTTTCATCAAAACTCTAAATCTAACTAAAAAAAATCATCTACTTAAAGCATTTTGTGTTATTTGAAAAATTACTTTTATTTCTAAAGAATTACATTATCACTTTGTCTCTTTCACATTTATATCATTTCAGACAGAAGATAATTTGTGCTTCTTAGTTTAAACCTCCACTCCCTCCATCATCAACATAATGTGACTGCAGTGTGTACCATTTACAAGATGCATTGCAAAAACTTGGCAAGGCTTGATGGACAGCACGTCCCAAACCTGTGACCTCTATCACCTAGAAGGACAAGGGCAGCAGGCGCATAGAAACACCACCATTAATTCTCTTCCAGCTCACACACCACCCTGACTTGGAAATATATTGCTGTTCCTTCAGCGTTGCTGGGTCAAAATTCTGGAACGCTCTACTAAACAGCACGTTAGGCAATGATTCACAGTGGTAGCTCTCCACTACCTTCTCAAAGGCATGGGGTGGGCAATAAATGCCGGTCTTGTCAGCAACACCCACATCCAATGAATAAATAAAAAAAAAGGTTTGAGAAATATCTAAATCATTTGCTCTCAGATTACTGGATATATTACCCTATCATATCCTTCATATCTTTTTTCTGCCATTCAAACATTCATCAGACAATAAGTTTATGTTGCTACAGTAAAGTTAGTAAAGTAAATGTGAGATAACCTTATTGGATTTTTGCTAAGGTGTAAGATTGAACCGACAGTGTGAGAGTTCAAAGTGTATAGCTGAAAACCATTTAACATGAAGTATTTGTTTGATGCAGATCATGCAGACAACTAATCAAACATTTATGGATATGCTTAATGATTTGATTGACATGACAACCCGTGAACTAACAAAAATGGAACGAACTAAATACGAAACACTTATCACCATCCATGTACACCAGAAAGACATTTTTGATGATTTGGTATGTAATGCCATCTTCAAAACAAATGGTCACGAAGCATGCAGCAGGTTGTACATAATTCTAATATTTGCTTCTAATATTGCATTAGGTTCGCATGAACATTAAATCCACATCAGACTTTGAATGGCAAAAACAGTCCAGGTTTTACTTTATAGAGGACACAGACAAATGTATTATTCAGATCACAGATGTTGAGTTCAACTACTGTAATGAGTACCTAGGCTGTACAGATCGACTTGTGATAACACCATTAACTGACAGGTAAGAAATTCATCTGAAAGAAAACGTGTATTATTTTTATCACTAAACGTTTACAGCACATTCAATAGAATACTGTGCAGTATGCTGTATAATCTGGAATTTATTTATGCAGTAAATTCATTGTTTACTACACACATAGAAACATAGAAAATAGGAGCAGGAGTAAGTCATTCGGCCCTTCGAGCCTGCTCTACCATTCAATATGATCATGGTTGATCCTCTATCTCAACGTCATACTCCCGCTTTCTTCCTGTACCCCTTGATGCCTTTAGAGTCCACAAATCTCTCTATTTCCTTCTTACATATATTCAGTGGCTTGGCCTCAACAATCCTCTGTGGTAGAGAATTCCATAGGTTCACTATCCTCTAAGTGAAGGATTTTCTCCTTATCTCAGTCCTAAATGGCTTACCCCATATCCTGAGACTGTTGTGTATTTCTATTGTATATTTAGCGCCACCACAGTGCAGTAACTGCTAAAACTTGAAGTACCAGCCAGAGTAAATAGACATTTATTATATGATGAAAAATAATTATGACAAACTAAAATCACATAAAATTACATAGAATATATAGCACAGAAGCAGGTCATTTAACCCAACCAGTCCATTCTGGAATTTATACTGCATTTGTGGCTCCTCTCATCCTTCTTCATTTTACTTTATCGGGATAACCCTCAATTCCCTTCTCCCTCATATACTTGTCCAGCTTACCCTTAAATGCATCTATACTATTTGCCTCAACCATTTCCTGTGGTAGCGAATTTTATGTTCTCACCACTCTTTGGGCAAAGGAGTTCCTTTGAAACCCCAAAGTTGATTTCTTGGTGACTATCTCAGATTGATGACCTCTATTTTTGCTCTTCCCCACAAGTGGAAACACTCTCTATCTATTCTATCAAAGCTATTTAATAATTTTAAAGATCTCTGTTTGGTCAGTCCTCACTTTTCTCATGAAAAGAGACCCAGCATGTTCAAACTTTCTTGAAAGGTATAACCTTGTGGTTCTGGTTCCATCCCTGTAAATTCATTTTGCACCCACTTAGTTCCTCTCTATCCATTTTATAATATGGCAGCCAGAGCTGTACACGCTACTCCAAATGTGGTCTAACCAAGGTTTGACATGAGTTTATCATAACTTCACAACTTTTCAATTATATCCCTCTGGAAATGAACACTAGAATGTGGTTTGCTTTTATGGCCTTATTAGCCTGCATCATCACTACTTTTAGTTATTTGTGTATTTGCACTCCAAGAGCCTTTTGCTCCTCTTTCACATTTGGATTCTTATCTTCCAAATATTATGTGAATTCCTTATTTTCCTTAGCAAAATGTAATGCTTCATACTTATTTGTGTTGAAATTTAGTTGTCAATTTTATGCCCATTCTGGAAGTTGTTTTTTAAAAATTTGTTGCAGCCCTCCTTGATGATGACCACAATCCCCACTCCCAGCTTGGCATCATCCTCAAATTTAGACATTATGGCCATTCGGGATTGGGTGTGGAGTCGATTGCTGCCTGCGATTGGCTCTGCGCCACCATTTTACGTGGGCGGGCCAATTAAGGCCCACCCAGCGTGAAGTGTGGCTCCCGAGGTTAGCAGGAGTGGGAGGGCAGCAGCGGAAGCGCAATGACCGCCAGGTCCAATGGTGACCTGACGGCCTGTTCAAATACAGCGCTGGCGGCCTTGCAAAGGCTGTTCATCATGGCCAACAGAAGGGATCCCCAGAGCGTGCTGGAGAGCAGGCCAGGCAGGAGGATAGGGCAGCGGGGCAGTGCACCCCTTGGTTATCTAATGAGTGCCTAGCTGCCCTCCTGGAGGAGGTGGCAGCATGGGCGAGCGGTCCTTGTTCCCTGGGACGGTGGGAGGAGGCTCCCCACCTGACCAAACGTGTCTGGGAGGAGGTGGCAGACAAGGTCAGTTCCCATGATGTGGTGTGACACACATGGGCCTAGTGCCGCAAACGATTCAACGACCTCTTGTGCTCGGGAAGGTTGAGTAGCATGTTGGCAGAGGTCACTTAACACAGCAGGTAGGCTTTCCCCCCAACCACCCCCCCACCCCCTCCCCAACTCTGAGTGCAGTTACAGCATTGAATCCTTCATGGCATGTTTCTCTCACTGGGTGGGCCAGCAGATATTGCCCATGCCTAGTTCACCCTGACAGGGTAGGACTGAGATGGGTTCTGCACCCACAGCATGTGTTAGACTGACACCCAGAGTACCACTTTGGGGGCAAACTCAAGGATCTGCACCTAGGCGCAGTGCTGGAACTGCGAAACATGTCGAAGTCAGGGTGCCAACATGCTGGGAGAGGAACTTCCAGGTGGCGGGGCACCAATCCATCTGCTGCCCTTTGCATTCTATGTACTTGTGTGTCCTTGCTTTGCAAGGTTAGACCGTGTGGTACCACATGTGATGGTGGCAGCATGTGGGCAAGGCGGGGTCAGCCCTGGCTTCTTGGTGTGAGTGTGCGGCAGCTGCAGGGTGATGAATCATTGGAGCCCTGCAATGTTCCTCTCTGGTTGGGATTGCAGGGATGCGATGGGAATCCAGGTACAGGGTGGACTAATCAATGTTCCGCTCTCCTTTTCAGGAGAAGACCGCACACAATGCCGCCGAGTGGTGCAGACTGGTGGAGGCCAGGCCCAGTTGGCAATCATCACCAGATATGAGCAGGAGGCGATTGGTCTGGAGAGGCGCCTTGTGCCCAGGTTCACCTGTGGCGGTGAGGCTGGGGTGCCACTGGGAGGCAAGATTGCCAAGCACTGAGGTCACCATGTATATTTGAGGTCACCAGCAGCCATGGCACTGTTGAATGTTCAGTGATTGAAGCTTGCAACATGGGTTGACAATTGATTATGGAAGGATGAGCTAATACTGATCTGGGGGACAGGCATGCACATTGACAGTGTCTCCACTTTAACTGATCAAAAGTCCTTGTTCTTCCTTTCAGCATCACTGGAGCAGGACCAGGAGGAGGAGGGCATAGGGGCCACCTCTGACACTTGAGGACCCTGAACAATTGGACTCACCAGCGTCACACCAAGTCTGCCAGGCAGGCACCGGTGCAGATACTAGCACCTCGGTAGGAGTTAGATCGTCGGCTAGTGTCCCGGGGCACAGCGGTGAGGTCATTTCAGAGAGTGCCCATGGCGCCAGCTGTCAGAGGACTGCTGGGGACCAGAGACATGCTCGGTTGGTGTCTGATGATGTGCTTCTGGAGTCATCTGTGAGGCAGCAGATGCTGGAAGTGCAGCAGGGTCTGCAGGAGGATCTGGTGGAGATACATGAGACTTGAGATACCTCCGCATGGTGCCTGTGCTGGAGGAGTCCATGGGGAGCATCACCAATGCGATGAGCCTTATGGCCGAGCGCCATGCTTCCTCCATGGAGAGAGTGGTGACTCTCATGGAGAGGCTCCTTCAGGAGAACAATCAGGTCCTTCTGGGGTTGTGCTCAGACCTGCAAGCCCTCACAGCAGCATTGACCTCAGCTGGTCAGTGCCAGTGTGGGAGATGGATTGGGCACCAAGTATCTCAACTCATTGCCCATCCATCAATGGTCAGCAGGGAGGTCTGAAGTGACCTCACATCGGCGCAGCAGCTGCTTGTCGTCTCTGCAGGCTCCTCTCAGGCGCTCTGGATAACGGCAGCAGCCCGTCCGCCCCTCTGTCAGTGAGCGTGGGATCCGATGAGGCTAAGGCAACTGGGGAGAAGGCAGCTGTCGAACTGGCCGCTTCCTCCCAGGCAAGGCCATCAAATGCTCCACAGTCCAGAGCATGCCCACCAAGTTCATCGAGGCCAACAGGACAGCAGAGTGAGCAGGCTGTCTCAGGTGCCAGTGCCAGGGAGGGGACAGCACCTAGACATAGCACCAGTAAGCGTAAATTTAAGGCACCTTAGGCACACCATGGCTTTCTCACTGTTGGTTTTATGCTGACCCGCTATTAGTTGATGACAAGTTGGTGTGTTACATAACATCCTTATATTCATTTTATTTTCTGCTTAATTTTGTAAAATCATTAAAGTTTTATACGTGAGCATGGCTCAGGGTGATCCATTACTTCTGTAGGTGGACGGGAACCCATGACGTTATGAGTGACTTGTTTGACATTGAGCTTTATTGACAAAGCACATAGTTGATGTTCCTAACCAGGCAGACATTGCTCTCAGGTATTGAATATGGAGCCTGCAGCTCTGGCTTGTGTTGGAGGTCCATCTGTGGTGGGTTAGCTGAAGGTTTGTTGGATTAAAGCCTCCCAGGTGTTCCTGCCTCCCTGGAAGATGCCCAGATCGGCGCTTACCCCCTCAGCGTTGTCCTGTGTGTGCTCATCCTTGGACTCACTACTGGACTCATCGAGTGCAGCCGGAGCAACTGCGTCTACCACTGCATCGCCCCTTTCCAGTGCCAGATTGTGGAGAGCTCAGCATGCAACCACTACCAGCGACACACAATCTGGGGCGGATTGTAGTACGCCCGCTGCACGGTCCAGGCATATTGAGAAGACCGATGGTTCTCTCTATCACAGCCCATGTGGAAGCATGGCTCCTATTGTTCTGCTGCTCAGCCTCTGTACTTGGGTGGCGGAGGGTTGTCATAAGCCACCTTTTGAGGGGATAGTCCTTGTCATCCAGCAGCCATCCATCTAGTTGGGCTGGAGCACTGAAGAGCCTCGGTATCTGGGAGCGTCTGAGGATGAGGGTGTCATGGGAGCTGTCTGGGTAACTTGCACAGACTCGTAGAATCTGCTTCACACACTCTGCACGGTCAAGGAGTGGAAGCCCTTCCTGTTGACAAAGACACCCAGCTTACCTGCTGGCACCATGATGGCCATATGTGTGCAGTCGATTGCATCGTGGATGCGGGGAAACCAGCAATCACTGTGAAACCTCTGGCTCACTCTGTCTGGCTGGCCTCATCCCAGCGGTAGTGGATGAAAGTCATTGCATGCCTGAACTGCCTGTCATCTGCTTTATACAAGTGTGGACAGTAGATTGGGAGACCCCGCAAAGATCACTCACTGACTCCTGGAAAGAGCCGGAGGCAGAGAAGTTGCGGGCAGCCATGACCTTCAATGCCATTGGCATGGGTTGCCCACCAACACAGTTGGGGCAGATCCTAACATCTGAGAAATGGAAGTCACTGTCTTCCTTGAGAGATGGAGCCTCCTTTGGCACTGCCCTTCAGACATATTGAGATAGCAGCTTTGCTGCCTGTAAACCCTGGCAGCAGGATAATGGCATCTTCTGCGGCCCCTTCTGCCTTGGACTCCATGTTGACCCTGCGCCCCTTGTTCCTGCCCCTCTCCTCCCAAAGGCGGCTCCCCTGGAGGTTGAATGTGGACTCCTGGCCTCCTCCCCCTTCTGGCTCTCCCTTCCTCCTCAGAGGAGCTGCCTCCAGTGGAGAGCACAACTCCCATTCCCAGGCTAAGGGAAGGCTTCCTGAAGCCAGCAAGGCCTCAGAAATTATGTTTACTCAGAGTCCTGACCTGAAGGCTGTTACTCCTCTCCAAGCAGCTGTGAAGAGTTTTGAAGTATTCCTGCTCACATAGGCAAGCATCATTAACTTTAAGCATTGAATGTCTGACAAATAACACTCGCAACCCCGCTCACCCGTCTTATCCCGACTGTGGATGAGGTTTATAAAAATGGGGCCTCCCCGCCTGCCCGTTGCGTCCGTGCGATGACCTGAAGATCGCACGGACCCTGAAAATTCATCATCAGTTGGTGCCTCAAGGGCCTTAAGTGGCCCCTTAATTAGTGGTGGGCGTGCATCGGAGATCATCACGTGCCCACCCACTGAAATTTCATGATGGCATGTGATGACATTGGGATGCTCGCCTGATGTCACCGCACATCATTTTACGTATCTGTGTGAGGGGCCTGCCCCCGCACGCCGACAAGAAAATTCTGGTCGATGTTTAATTCCAAAGTTTAAATTGTTAATATAAATTGTGCACACCAGTACTCCCAGTGCTGATCCTCTACCATTTATCACTACTGTCCGTTATCTGCCTGGCAGCCAGCCAGATATCCATTCTGTTACTTGTTGCCAGACTCTGCATGCTTTGACCTTACCTAATAACCTATATTGCGTACCTTATTGAAAGCCTGTTGGAAAAATTAGATACATTACATCTACTAAATTACCACTATCTACTCTTATTTCTTCAAAGGATTCAATTAGTTTGATCAAATAAGACTGTCGCTTTTGAAATCCATGCTGATTATTCATCATTATAGTTTGGATTTCAAGATGTTTTTCTAGTTCTCATTAGTAGGGATTCCAGTTTCTTTCCTGTCATTGGGATATTTTTATTTTAATTACAGATTGTTAAACAAGTTTCTTTATGTACCCATTTCAGGTGTTATATTACACTGTCTCAGGCCTTAGGGATGAGTATGGGTGGTGCACCAGCAGGGCCTGCAGGTACAGGAAAGACGGAGACAACCAAAGACATGGGCAGATGTCTTGGAAAATATGTTGTTGTGTTCAATTGCTCAGATCAGATGGACTACAGAGGCCTAGGTCGTATCTACAAAGGTAAAGGTGATATTCTTGTTTTCTTTGAGCAAGTTCAGCTTATAAGTCATCAGTTGTGAAGCGTAGTATATATTTTGAATGAATGCCCTGGAATTTCAGTGGTACATTGATGTTTTGAGGGGTGAAATAAGAAAGAACCTACATTTATATAGCACATTTTATGACTTTACGATGTCCCAGTTACAGTCAGTGAGGTAATTTTGAGGTGTAGTCACTGTTGTGATGTAATGCCAGCAGTGAAAGATTTTCTTTTTTAGTAAATGACCAGTCAGAGAATTTTAAATTTTAGATCTTTGAATTACTGCTGTTTCCCTGTAGGCCTTGCTCAGTCTGGTGCATGGGGTTGCTTTGATGAATTTAATCGTATCGAATTACCTGTGTTGTCAGTAGCTGCTCAACAAATCTATATTGTACTGCAATGTAAGAAGAACAAAAAGCCCCAGTTTTACTTCACTGATGGTGACATTGTAGAAATGGACAGAGAGTTTGGTATCTTTCTAACCATGGTAAGAGACAGTTCAATATCAAAAACTAAAATGAATATACATTCATTGAAATAAAAACAAAAATATCTGGAAAAACTCAGCAGGTCTGACAGAACTGTTGAAGAGTCACATGGACTCGAAACGTTAACTGTGTTCCTCTTCGCAGATGCTGTCAGACCTGCTGAGTTTTTCCAGGTATTTTTGTTTTTGTTTTGGATTTCCAGCATCTGCAGTTTTTTGCTTTTATACATTCACTGAAGTTAAGTTGCGGTTATTTTCTGAATATTAATTTAGCCTTTTTTGGAAAATGCATTCTAGAGCAAAAATTTGAAAATATATTTATCTTATAAATATTTCAAAGTAATAATACAATCACTTGGCTGGTGCTGAATTTGAATATTGCTGAGTGCAAGACGAAAAGCTTCAGTAAATGTGTCTTTCTTTTCAGCAATATTAAAGTAATAATATATTAATAGTAATGCTACTGTACTTTGCCAGTGATTGCTAAGTAATGAGTGTTAATTTTAGAACCCAGGTTATGCAGGACGTCAGGAGCTACCTGAAAATCTAAAGATTCAGTTCCGTACAGTGGCCATGATGGTGCCAGATCGTGCCATTATCATGCGTGTCAAGTTGGCTAGTGCTGGTTTCCATGACAACCAAATTCTTAGTCGCAAGTTTTATACACTCTACAAACTCTGTGAGGAGCAGTTATCTAAACAGGTAAACTTAACTACTGTATATGATGCTATATTGGCCCCATTGCTGACCTCAAAGGAGGCAGCCTACAAAGATCCAGCGATCTCTGTGGCATGGATTTCCTTTTCCCCAAAGTTAGTTTGAATCTAGTGCCAATGAAGAGATCTCCAGGTGTCTGGCAACAATGATGCCATCAACAAGGTAAGCAGCCAGTCACATTGAAGTATTCATTCGGGCAGCAAATGAGGAAATAAAGTGAGAACATAAGAAATAGGATCAGGAGTAGGCCATTCAACCCCTTGAGCCTGCTCCGCCATTCATTAAGATCATGGCTGATCTTCTTGTTTTTGATTTCCACATTCCCATCTAACCCCGATAACCTTTGATTCCCTTGCCTAACAAGAATCTATCTACTTCTATATAAAAATATTCAATGACCCTGCCTCCACCGCCTTCTGAGGCAGAGAGTTCCAATACAACGTTCTGAGAGAAAAAAATTCTCCTCATGTCTGTCATAAAAGGGCGACCCCTAATTTTAAAACAGTGCCCCCTAGTCCTGGATTCACCCACAAGAGGAAACATAATTTCCGCATCCACCTTGTCAAGGCCGTTCAGAATCTTATATACTTCAATCAAATCGCCCCTCACTCTTCTAAACTTCAGTGGAAACAAACCCAGTCTGTCCAACCTTTCCTCATAAGACAGCCTCCTTGGCCTACCTGCAGCACCAGTGGTGGCCACCGCTCCTATGGTGCTGCCAGTGTGCAGAACTGCCAGCCTCTGATTGATGGGTAGCTCTATGAGGTGGGACTTCCTCCTGGAGATGGATGAAATCCCACCTCATACTAATTAAAGGGATGTCGCCTAAAAAATTAAACTGGGTTGAGCCACTGAGTAGAGGTGGGCTCATGCCTAAAATTTATGCTGGGGTGCGGGGAGCCTCCCTGCAACATAAAATCCAACCCCTTGTTTCACCTCATTCAACAAGATATAACTTTTTCAAGGGTTTTTATAGGTGGATTAATAGTGAAAATAGTCCTTGAACATGTTGTTGTCTCCCAAATCCATGCCCTTCTTTCCCAAAACTGCAGGGGCAGAATTTTTCAGATGGCGGGTTTTCCTCCTCGTCACTGAAAAAGTAGGTGGGGAATACGCCCCACATTCCTGATGGCTTCCCCACCGTCATTTGGTTCTGTGAGGAGTGTTAATTAGCTAGAGGTAGGCCTACTTCCCTTACCTGGGGAGGAAGTCCTGTCTCTGAAAGTTCCAGGAACTCTCAAGTCCCAGCAGCGTTACTGGGAGTGATCCCACAGAACAACGTCCTGGGAACCCAGGAGGTAGGCCTGGGGGTCTCTTGGCAGGGCCAGTGGATGGGGCCCGGATTGGTGGTGGGGTGACGATGTTCACATAAGTTTCCAACAGCATTATTTCTCCACGGATCACATGTTAATCAACACTAATTTTCTAAATCGATATTAAATAATAATGTGTCAACTTTGTTTAATCTAATAGCTAAACACATCTTTGAATGGCATTTTATTTTAAAGATTTAAGATTGAAAGAAAGATTTACATTTATATATAGTAGCAAATTGAATTTCCTCAGGATGTCAAAAAGCGTTTACAGCCAATTAAGTTTCAAACTGCAGTCACTACTTTAATGTAGAAAGTGTAGCAGCCAATTAGCACATGTCAAGGTCCCATAAACAGAAATGTAATAATGCAATAATGAATAGATAGGGTGGATTTCTCCATTCTGCAGACTAAATCCGATGGGAAAGTTGGTGTGATTCCCGCTGGGCGGCAGGACGGCTGAACACACACGATCTCCCACTGGTCAGCTCGTTAATTATGCATCTGCAAGGAGCTCAGCGAATCTTGTGATGGGGTGCGCAGGAAGTCACCCACCCCACTGTTATCTCATTGGGGCCAAAGATCCTGGTGCCATATTTAAAAGGCACCCAGACAGACATTCACTCAATGCAGGACAGGAGCTCCGCATTACTACTCCAGAATCCTTGCGACCGCAGCTCACACTGGAGAAGCTGGCAGATGTGAGCAAGCACATCCTGGGACATAAGAAGGCACCTCTGGCATTGCCTTTTGCTCATCTCTAGATAAGAACACCTCCTGCAATGTACCTATGGTTGAGCCAATGCTCGCCATTGCAGTAGAACATATTCGCCAGGATCGTGATCTTATAGAGGCCCTGCTGCCTCTTGCTTCTCAGACACTTGTTCCGCCTGACCCTGTGCCAACCAGCAATAGGCCCACAATGGTGTGTGTCTCCTTATCTGGATGAGAGTCATTACCAAGGCAGGGTTGCCTGCATCCTCGATGCCTCAGTGGATGTGTGAACAAATTGAAATGATATATTTAGTACGTATGTCCTTTACAGGTTTCCCTCCATCTCAAACCCAGCAGGTCAGTGTTAAGACCTTCACCTGGCCTTTGTCTAGACATGGCACCCCACCTTACCCCTTCCAGGTAAAGAGCATCCTGGAGAACCGGAGATGAGTGTTCCTCCCATTCATACATGTCTACGAATGGAGACATTGCTCTTTAACCAGGGTGCTGAAAGACATATGCAAGAGGCCTCCTTCTGACACTATTCCACTTGTCTCCATTACCCTGGAGACCTAATGGAGAGACCATTCACTTGGCAGCATTGAAAGACTAACCATATGAGCCCTTGTCAGCGAAGACCATTTACCTGAGAGATTGGAGGTTTGAAGTCGTGAGTTGGCTGCTGTCAACCAACCATGCCCCGTCGGAGGCATTCCACCTCTCTCCCTCCCTTTATCCCTGCCTCTGACTGTAGCCAACTACAAATTGCACAGAATGAAAGGTAGCTCCAGACTTTGCTGGGATCTCAATGTTATAAGACCCATGAGTCAGGAACAAACCTGTTGCAATGCAGGCTTTCCCATAGAGAGGATAACACAACTGATCGTGGTTGACATCCAGTTGCCTCAATTATTAGGATGTCTATTTAGTCAGCCAATAATGCTGATTTTGAACTCTCTACCCACCCAAAAAAGCCCTGCTCCCACTTCGAGGGATCCCACTGACTGACTAATTGCCTGACCCAAACGGGGGAAAAATAGTGCGAGCGTCCTGACATCATCATGCACTCTTGCGATATTTTGGTCAATGGGTGCGTGCAGCATGCCCCCCTACAATTAAAAGGCCTATTAAGGCCCTTAATCAATTAATTGAATTGAATTTTTCACTGCCCGTCCAACCTTGAGGTTGGTGGGTGGGTGAAAAGGCCAAGCGCCCATTGCAATTTTTACAAAACCTCATCCACAGGCAGGATAAGGTTTCGACTGTTGATTAAAAAAACAATGAAAACTTTTTAAGCTCATTTTTAGCATGTCTCTGCTCATGTGACAGAGTCACAGGAAACCTGTAAAGGACATATGTACTAAATGACAGTCACATGAAGTGACATGTTTTCCTTTATTTTATGCCTTTATTTGTGAAATTAAAAATCTTCAGTTCCCGGAGACAGCTCTGTGCCTTCAGGAAGTTTTCTGTGAGTGCACCCACGTGCATGTGCTGACTTCCGTGTTCCCCCTCCTCCTAAACCCCACCCAGGCAGCCTGAGCGTTTCAGCGTGTGATTCAGGCTAGCTGGTCATTAATTGGCCAGCCAGTGTGAAATCGCGGTCAGTTTCCAATCACAGGCTGCAAGGGGAAAGTCTTCCCCTTTGTCTACCCTCCGCCTTTCACCTACCAACTTCCCCCCATCACTCTAGACCCACCCAATATAACAATTGCTCTCCCCTCTGTCACCCTTGAACCACACACTGTTACCCTGGACCTTATCATGATCTACCTCCGCATGCCTTCCATCCCCTTAGAGCTGACACCTGTTAACGCCCCCATGCCCACCCTAACCCTACCCCTTCCTTATCCAAGCCACCTGTCTAATCCCCCTCCATGACCCCTGATGAGATGAGACCTTCATCTAATAGAATCCCATCCTGACCTGCCACCCTAACGCATCCCACTCCTGCCTCCGAATGTGACTGTTCCTTCCTATCACCAGTACCCTGAGTTCACCCTCGCCAGGACCTCACTGTCAACATCACTGACCTCGTCCTCTAAGACACCCCTGCCCACCTTCCCCGGCCACTCTCCCTGCAGTTCCCTCATAAGCCTGCCTCCACTGCCTAGCCTTCACCCCACCCTTCCACCCTATCCTACCTTATGCCACCACAAACCCCACCCCCCCCCCCCCCCCCCCCCCCCCCCCACCCCCACACTGCCTTCAACCTTCACCTGCCTCCTGTTTCCAGCCTTGGTGCATTGTTTGCTACCAGCACTCGGGTGAAGATCTGCGATGTCCCCAGAAGGTGAAAACAACATCTATGGACTTCAAAGTCATGGAAGAGATGAACTTCACAGGTGCACGCCACTTATATACAGTCGTAAAACTGAACTTTCTAAATTTTCACTGGTAGGGAACTTAATTTGGAGGACAAACTTAATTCTGGTGAGGCGGCCTTTTAATTAGCATACATGAGATCCTAATAAATGTAACTGGGGTTCCCAATACTGTTTGTCAGGAAACTCGACCCACCTTTAACCTGCCTTCAAAGTTGGGAGAACAAAATGCCAAACTAATTTCCTGCCAGCGGGAAACTGACCTTTTCAGTCACACCAAATTTAGCGCCCCTATCAGCCACGATACCTACCACTGGAGGAAGTGGAAAATCCCACCCATTTTTTTTTTTTTAATGATTTTATTTGAGGGATAAGTATTGACCAGGACACCAGGGAAATCTCCTTTCATCTTCAAAATAGTGCCACAGGATCTTTTATGTTCCCTTGAGAGGTTAGACAGGACCTTTGTTTAACAACTCACCTGAAAGACAGCATCTCCAACCATGCAGTATTCCCTCAGTACTGCACTGATGTATCAACCTAGATTACGTGCTTAAGCCCCTGGGGAGGAACTATGGTACAAGGCCAGTTAATTTGAGCAATGAGTACAGGCAGAGTAGTCATCATATGCTTAGTGTGTTTTTTTTTAACCTAAGAAAGGATTTCTAATAAGAAGGCTTGTTTGTCTGTAAAGGTTAATAATGCCTAAAATATAATTCATCTCTGATTATAAAATCTGTTGAAATGCAGGAACATTCCACAAATTAGTTTGATATGACTTTAAGTTGCACCAATACTGGAAGAGTATAATGAAAATAATTATGAGGTCAATATATATTAATTGCTTTCTTGTGAATGGAAGTTAGAGTAATGCCAAACAGACTTCCTTGCATTTGAGTGTATCTTAATTAATATTCATTGATGCTCGTGATGCTGTTGATATGGTATTGCTTATTATCCTACATTGGCAGGTGCACTATGACTTTGGTTTGCGTAACATTCTGTCTGTGCTGAGAACTCTGGGTGCTGTCAAAAGATCAAACCCAACTGAACCAGAGAAGACTGTTGTCATGAGAGTTCTGCGTGACATGAATCTTTCTAAACTGGTATGTGTACAGTAACAGATTTTCACCTTGAAGAGGAACCTTTTGTTCCTATTCATTGATTTTAATTGCACTGTTAGGATATTTGGATCAGTCAATGAATGGGCATTTTCCATCTCACATTTAAAATAAAAGACTAATTCAATAACTCCATATTTTTTGATTGATAGATTGCGCCGCATATTTTGAAATAATCTATGGAAGAGATAGCAGAGGCATTACTACTTTAATTTAGTAATTTATTAGGAAAAGCTGCAGTGCCAGAGAACTGGCGGAGAGCTCATGTAGTTCCTATATTTAAGAAGGAGGTCAGAATATGTCCAGGAAATTCTCAGTCAGTCAGCTAACATCAATGGGAGGAAAAATAATGCAATCCTCACTAAAGGAGAGAATGGAAGAACATCCAGAAATGAGAAACATAATATTGAATAGCCAGTGTGAATTTCAAAAAGGAAAATCTTCCTTGACCAACCTTATTGAATGTTTTGAGGGGGTAAGGGAGAAAGTAGACAATGGTAATGCAGAAAGTGTAATTTATCTGGATTTTCAAAATGCCTTCAATAAAGTGTCCCATAATGGACAAATGAATAAGGGCAGAGAATGTGGAGTCAGAAGACAAGTGGCAGATGGATTATTAGCTGGTTTCAAGACAGAAAGCAGAGAGTTGTGGGAGTAAATAACTACTTATTCAGAGTGGCAGAAAGTGGGGAGTGGTGTTCCATGATCAGTGCTAGGACCACTGCTGTATCAGAATGCACGTAGCGTTCGAAACAAAACAGATAAACTGAGAGCACACATAGAAATAAATAAGTATGATTTGATAGCCATTACAGGGACATGGCTGCAGGAGGAATTTGATTGAATTTTTTGAGGAGGTGACCTGGTGTGTAGATGAGGGTAGTGCAGTTGATGTAGTTTATATGGATTTCAGCAAAGCCTTTGACAAGGTCCCACATGGGAGACTTATAAAGAAGGCAAATACACATGGTATACAGGGTAATTTGATAAGGTGGATTCAAAATTGGCTTAGTTGGAGGAGACAGAGGGTGATGACAGAGGGCTACTTTAGTGACTGGAAGCCAATGTCCAGTGGCGTACCACAGGGATCTGTGCTCGGTCTCCTGTTATTTGTCATTTATATAAACAACATAGATGACAATGTAGGGAGCAGGATTAGTAAGTTTGCGGATGACTTAAAGATTGGCCAGGTGGTTAACAGTGAGGTTGAGTGTCTTGGGTTGCAGGAAGATATAGCCAGGATGGTCAAATGGGCATTAAGTGGCAGATGGAATTTAACCCTGGAAAGTGAGGTGATACACTTTGGAAAGAGTAATTTGACAAGGAATTATTCAATGAATGGCATGACACTAGGAAGTTCTGAGGAACAAAGGGACCTTGGCGTGTGCATCCATAGATCTCTGAAGGCGGAGGGGCATGTTAGTGGAGTGGTGAAAAAGGCATATGGGACACTTGCCTTTATCAATCGAGGCATAGATTACAAAAGTAGGGAGGTCATGTTGGAGTTATAGAACCTTGGTGAAGCCACAGCTGGGACACTGTGTGCAGTTCTGGTCGCCACATTATAGGGAGGATGTGATTGCAGTGGAGGGGGTGCAGAGCAGATTCACCAGGATGTTGCCTGGGATGAAACATTTAAGTTATGAAGAGAGGTTGGATATTCTTGGGTGGTTTTTGTTGGAGCAGAGAAGACTGAGGGGCGACCTGATCGAGGTGTACAAGATTATGAGGGGTATGGACAGGGTGGATAGGGAGCAACTGTTCCCTTTAGTTGAAGGGTCAGTCATGAAGGGACACAAGTTCAAGGTGTGGGGCAGGAGTTTTAAGGGGGAATGTGAGGAAAAACCGTTTTACCCAGAGGGTGGTGACGGTCTGGAATGCACTGCCTGAGAGGATGGTGGAGGCGGATTGCCTCACGTCCTTTAAAAAGTACCTGGATGAGCACTTGGCACGTCATAACATTCAAGGGGTATGGGCCAAGTGCTGATAAATGAGATTAGATAGGTAGGTCAGGTGTTTTGCACATGTTGGTGCAGACTCGATGGGCCAAAGGGCCTCTTCTGCACTGTGTGATTCTGTGATTCTGAGGACATGGATTGGAACCTTCATATTAAAGGGTATAAGACATTTAGGAAGGACAGGAAGTAAGGAAAACGTTGAGGGGTGGGTCTGTTAGTTAATGATGGTATTAGCACAATAGAGGGGAATGACCTAAGTTCAGGAAACCAGGGGCAGAATTCTCCGGTCGATGAGCATAAAATGAAGCACAGTGACACTGGGCAGCCGTCCTGACGTCACAGCACGTCATTTAGATTTTCAGTTCGGCCGGTCAGCTACATGCCCACTGAACTGTCAAAGGCCTATTAACGCCATTTAAATAGTAATTAATTCAATTAGGTGAGCCACACTAATGCCCAGGAGGCCTTCGCATTTTTCATGAAACCTCATCCACGGGTGGGATGAGGTTTCATGAAGTGTTTTAAAATCTAATAAAAAATTTAACATTACTTCTTTGACACATCCCAGATTATGTGACAGTGTCACATGAGAAGACATGTTTTAAAAGTTTTTTTTTACCTTTATTTAAATGAACACATGACAAACGTAAGAGAGAAAGCTAGCCAGAAATATAAAAACAGACAGTAAGAGTTTCTATAAATATTTAGAAAAGAAACGAGTTAACAAAGTGAGCATTGATCCTATAGAAAGTGAGTCTGGAGAATTGATAATGGAAAACTAGGAAATGGCAGATGACTTTAACAGGTATTAACAGGTATTTTGCATCAGTCTTCACTATAGATGTACAAATAACATCCCAAAGCAGGTATAAATCAGGAAATAGAAGGGAGGGAGGAACTCAGTAAAACTACAATCACCAGTGAAGTTGGGTACTGAGTAAATTGTTGGAATTATGGGCTGAAAAATGCCTGGGTCCAGATGGACTTCATTCTAAGGTTTTAAGAACGTGGCTAGTGAGAGTTGATGCATATTTTAATTTTCTGAAACTCCCTAGATTCGGGAAAGGTCCCATTAGATTGGAAGATAGCAAATGTGATTCCATTATTCAAAAAGAGAGGGAGACAGAAAGCAGTTAGCTTTACATCCATCATAGGGAAAATTTTTATGAAAGAAAATTATTAAATAAGCTATAGCAGGGCACTTGGATAAGATCAAGGTAATCAGGCAGAGTCAACATGGTTTTGTGAAAGTGAAATCATGTTTAACCAATTTATTGGAGCTCTCTGAGGAAGTAACATGTGCTGTGGATTAAAGGGTGGATGTACTGTGATTAGATTTCCAGAAGGCATTTGTGGCAAGTGCCATATCAAAGGTTATTGCAGAAAATAACAGCTCATGGCGAAGGGGGTAACATATTGGCATGGATAAAAGATTGGCTAGCTAATTGGAAGCAGAGATTCGGCATAAATTGGTCTTTTTCTGGTTGGCAGGATGTGAAGAGTGGTGTGCCATAGGGATCAGTGCTGGGACCTCAACTGTTTACAATTTATATAAATGTATTGGATTAAGGGTTTGAAGGGATGATTGCCAAATTTGCTGATGACACAAAGATGGGAAGGAAAGTAAGTTGTGAAGAGGACATAAGGAGGCTACAAAAAGATTTTAATAGGCTAAATGAGTGGACAAAGATCTGGCAAGTGGAATATAATGTGGGCAAATGTGAAATTGTCCATTTTGTCCGGAAGAATAAAAGAGAAGCATATTATCTAAATGATGAGAGATTGCAGAGCTCTGAGATGCATTGGGATCTGGAAGTCTTAGTGCATGAATTGTAAAATGCTAGTATGCAGGTCCAGGCAGTAATTAAGAAAGCTAATAGAATGTTATCATTTCTTGCAAGGGGAATTGAATACAAAAGCAGAGAGGTTATGCTTCAGTTATGTAGAGCACAAGTAATCCCTCATCTGGAGTACTGTGTACAGTATTGGTCACCTCATTTAAGGAAGGATATAAATGCGTTGGAAGCAGTTCAGATTAATACCTGGAATGGATGGGGTGTCTTATGAGGAAAGGTTGGACAGGCTAGGCTTGTATCCACTGGAGTTTAGAAGAGTAAGAGGCAACTTGATTGAAACATATAAGATCCTGAGGAGTCCTTACAGGGTGGATGTGGACTGGGGGTCACTGTTTAAAAATAAGGGGACGCCCATTTAAAACAGAGATGAGGCAATTTTTTTTCTCTCAGAAGGCTGTGAGCCTTAGGAACTCTCTTCCTGAAAAGGTGGGGGAAGCAGAGTATTTGAATATTTTTAAGGAAGAGGTGGGTAGATTCTTGGTAAGCCAGGAGGTGATAAGTTACCGAGGGGTAGGCGGGATGAAGATTTGAGGTTACTATCAGGTCAGCTATGATCTTATTAAATGGCGAAGCAGGCTCAAGGGGCTGAATGGCCTCCTCCTGCTCCTTGTTCATATGTTCGCATGTTCACAATTTACATGAATGATTTGGGCATCAGAATCAGAAATACAATTTCTAAATTTGCAGATGACACTAAATTCGGGGGAATAGTCAATACTGAAGAGGACAGCAACATATTACAGGAGGACAAAATAAACTTTCAGAATGGAAAAATAACTGTCAAATGAATTTCAGCACCAATAAATGTGAGGGAGTACATTTTGGTAGAGGAATAGGGAGGTCACTTAGTACTTAGAAGATGCAAATCTAGGTGGGTAGTGGAACAAAAAGATCTCAGAATACAAATACGGCAATCATTATAAGTTGTGCTACAAGTGAGCAAGACCACAAAAAACAAACCAAGCGCTATGCTTTATTCTAGAGGGATAAAGTTGGAAAGTAGGGAAGTTATGCTAAAGCTGTATTGCTTTACCATATTATAAAAAGGATATAGAGGCCCTAGAAAGAGCGCAGAGAAGATTTACCAGGATGATACCAGAAATGCTTGGATATATGTATCAAGAAAGGATTGACAGGTTGGGCGTTACGAGCTCAAAGACTACAGTCTTTCTAGTGTGGTGTCTTTGTTGAACTGAGTGTAAGATGGCTGCCTGCAGGGAGTCCCTCATAGCAGACATCACAGGACTATAGTAAGCTAGATAGGACATGTAGTAATGATTGCATTTCAAAGGCCAAACATCCCCCTTTTCATAATGAACAAAAGACAGATTTGCATGCACTATCATGTGTAACTGTGAGTTACTCAATTCACCCATGATACCACAACTATTCTCATGCATTGGCAAACTGTTCATTATTCTCGTCAGTCACTGCACATGCATGGCATACATAGTTATTAAAGCATGCAGGTCTCTTAATGGTACGTGTGCACGTTGTCATTGGCTGTTCGTCTGAGTGATGTTCCCTCTCCAGGGAGTGTCATTCTTGTGGCACTTGTTGCTGTGGTAGCTGTTGCTGTTGTTCCATTTCTGTTCTTGGGGACCAGTGAACCTCTGGGAGTGATGATCATTCTGCACTCTGTGCAGTTGTTGAGATCCCATCTTCCTGATTCTCTGCCTACAGTGAAGGAACGGCTTCTTGAATTGTTTGTATATGTCTGTGGTTATGGCAGCATGATTGAGGTGAAAACTGCGCTATGCATGTCCCAAGTTGCCAGGTGGGCTGATTCCTGTTGAGAGCGTTGACGGTTTGCACTCTGATTGGTTCTCCTTTGCTTAACTCTGGCAATTGTTTGGCAGTCTTGTCAAAATGAAATTTGACTTTCTGCTGTTTCATCTTGATTTTTTTACTCACGCCTGTTGCAACTTCTGGTTTCAGTAGCTTTTTTGGTATTGGAAGAATAGTTTGGGTGCAACGTGATATTAGTCTTTGGTCTGGACTACTTTCCATACCTTCAGTTGGTGTGTTTCTCTACTCAAAGATTGCCATGTGCTAGATTTGCTCGATTTCTTGGTGATTCCTTTGGCAATTTTCACTGCCACCTCAGCCCTTCCAATTGATGTAGATAGTGTGGAGATGGTGTATAGTGTTGAATTTCCCAATCCTTTGTGAAGCAGCTGAATTCTTCACTTATGAACTGAGGGCCAGTGTGACTTATCACAGGGGAGAACTTTTCCTATGGCGGGTGGGCTGGGCGGAAGCGGCGGGGGCAGGCAACATGCACAGCCGATAGTGCTCAGTGCTACCTATGTGGGTGGGGGAGGAGGGAGAGTCAGGGTGCGAAAGAGCTCAGCAATCTCCCTGAGGCACGGAGCTGAATAGATTATAAAACATTTTAATAAATAAAGTAAAAATTTATTTAAACATGTCCCCTCAGTGTCACATGAGATGGGACATGTTTGTGAAGTTTGGAAAATTTATTTATTTTATAAAAGCTTCAGGAAACCTCATCCCGCCCATGGATGAGGTTTCCTGAAAAATGCAAAGGCCGCTTGGGCTCTTTGCCTGCCCACCAACCTTAAGGTTGGACGGGTAGCATTGTTAACCTGTTTAATTACTTTTTCAATGGCTTTAATAGACCATTGACATTTTGGCGGGCTCGCAGCCACCTCTGGCGCACACCCACTGAACGGAATACTGAGATGACATGTGATGACATCAGGACACATGCCCGATGTCATCGCGTGTCATTTTATGCGTCGGTCTGTCTCGCCTGCCCCCGCATACCCGACTGGAAGATTCAGCACACAATGTCTGGAATGCCATAATGACTGAAGTGTGCTTTCAAGGATTCTATTATCTCTCTTGTCGTCATTGAAGTCAGCTGGTCTACCTCCCAGTAATCAGAATAGTAGTCAACAGTGGCAAGATATATGGTGCGGATGTCTAGTCCCAGTTTCATCCATGGTCTGTCTGGGATGTTGTGCATCATCAATGGCTCTCTAGCTTGTTTAGCTTGGTACCTGTTACCAGCACCATCCTGGCAGATGTGGTATTTAATTTCATTGCTCATGTTTGGCCAGTAGAGCACTTCTCTTGCCTTCTTCAGATTCAATTCCTTTATGGCTTGTATGGATGTGTTTCAACATCTCTCCTCATCTCCTTAGGGGTGATGACTTAATTTCCTTTGTATAAGATGCCATCTTGGGCTGTCAATTCATCTTGGTATGCCAATATGTTCTTGTGACCACAGGTATATCCTTGATGCTCTCAGGCCATCTTTTCATCACCTCTTCTTGCAGCACTTGGAGAAATGCATCTTGTTGGGTAGTTCGCTTGATTTGAGCAAGGTCCTTGATTTAATGTCCCTGCAGGGTTGATAACTTCCAGAGCATGTTGAGCTGCTGCTCCATGTTGAATCTGGAAGATTTCACATTCTGTTATAGCGTCCTCAACTTTCCTCATGGGGAGTGCTGCTCTCAATAGCACATCAGCAATGTATATCTGTCTCCCTTGCTTGTATGTCACGTCCAGATGATATGTCTGTAAACAAAATAACATACTTTGCAGACACTTTGGAGCAGATAGTAGTGGTTTGAGAAAAATGCTTTGAAGTGGCTTATGGTTGGATTCCACTGTTATTTTCTTTCTCTCAAGCAGGCATTGATGAAAATGCTCAAAAGCAAAAACAATAGCCAGGCACTCTTTCTCAAACTGAGCGTAGCATTGTTCAATTTGTGTTAATGCCTGGATGGAAATGCAACTGGTTATCCTTGTTGCATTAGGATTGGTCCAAGACCTGTCTTGCTGTTGTCACACTGCCGGATGACTTCATCATTGATGTCATTGGTACTCCAGCATTGGCCTTGTTATCACTAATTATTTGGTTTTAGTGAACGCTGCTTCTTGTTCCATGCCCCAATACCACTGCATATCCTTGACAGTGAGTTTGCATAATAGTTCGCATTCTGACAACAAATTGGGCAAAACCTTTGCTAAATAGTTTACAAATCCAACAAATCATTGCACTGCTTTCACATCTGTTGGTTGCAGCCACTCCTGTTGCCCTCTCATGGTTCTTATCTTTGGAGTATCTTATTCTAGATGAACTTTAACCAAAGCTAAAGAGACCCATCCTGAATCTAGGATCTTCATCTAGAAACTTAGAATCAAAGAATAGGACAGCATAGAAGGAGGCCATTTGTCCCACTGAATCTTTGACAGCTCTTCTGAAGAGCAATCCAGTTCTTCCTACAAACAACACCACTCCTTCCCCATATCACTGCAGTTTTTTCTCCTTCAAATATTTATCTAATTACCTGATAAAAGCCACAATTAAATCTGTTTCCATCACCCTATTTGGCAATGCATTCGAAATTCTAACAACACATTACTTAAAATAGATTTTCCTCATGTTACCTCTGGATCTTTTTCTGATCACCTTAGATTTGCACCCTCTCATTATTGATCTTTGAGCCACTGGAAACAATCTGAGATGAAAATATCGACAAACTAGTGCAAGAAAGCTGTCTCAGAAAATTTGAGAGCAGTTGAGGATCCCTTTAAGTATTGCAGGAAATATTGTTGGCTGGCGAGAGCAGCAAGTAACAATAGTCAGGTAGGCAGAGATGACTGTAGTTGGGCATTAATTGCATCACTGGACCTCACATTGCATATATGTATGAAGTTCGCTTGATGTATACTGATGAAAGCTCTGACCACTAGGACAGTGGTCCTCTAGGAAAATTGAGACGAATACCAACAAAATGGTAAATCAGCACAGATTAATTTTGATTCCTTCACCATTCCATTTTTAAGTGCAAGCAGGGCAATAGTGACATGAAAAATCCTCCCCCTGTATTTGTATTGCTTTTTCTATCTCTGGTAAATAAACATCAGGGGCAGCATTTTCCGGTCAACGTCACCCCATGTCATTTAGGTTCTCAGTTCAGCCGGCATGCAGCTGAGTTGGCTGCATGCCCACCAATCTGTCAACGGCCTATTAAGGTCATTATAAAAGTAATTAAAATGATTAGTGGATCTGCCGGTCCGATCTTAAGGTTAGCGGGCAGATGAAGAGCCCAGGTGGCCTTCAGAAAAAACATGAAACCTCATCCACGGGCGGGATGAAGTTTCATGAGGGATTTAAAATTTGTGTTACACTTTTACAAAAGTAATTGACATGCCCCAGCACATGTCACTGTGTCACGTGAGGGGACATGGCAATAACATTTTTCTCATCCTTTATTATCTTTTTAAAAGTAACACTGATCTTCCTGAGGTGGCACTTTGCTTAAGGGAGATCCATGTGCTCATTTGCGCACATGCGTGAAAGAGTGCACTCCCGCCTCAGGGAATGCCCCCCCCCCACCCCGCTGCCCGCACAGGGAGCACACAGCACTTTCAGGCAGACGCCACGCTGGGTGGGCCTTAATTGGTCCGCCCATGTAAAATGGCGGAGCGCCTCCAATAGGGGCGCTGATTGGGAACCCGCCCACTCCCGCACAACCCTCCTGATGGGGGGAAAATGCTGCCCCAGGATACAAACTTTGGGGGTTTTCCTATCCAGATTCCTTTGTGGGTAACTTTGCATGTGACCCAGTTCTGAAAGAATAGAGTAACAGGAGAAAACATTTCAGAATGAAAATAATATTTATTTTGTCTTAGGTGGATGAGGATGAACCTTTATTCCTGAGTTTGATTAATGACCTGTTTCCTGGAATTACCTTGGATAAAGCTGGCTACCCTGAACTGGAAGCTGCTATTGAGAAACAAACCACGGATGCGGGGATTATTTACCATCCACCCTGGATCCTGAAGCTCATTCAGCTCTATGAAACTCAAAGAGTCCGACATGGTTAGTGTATTTTATTGAAAGGTGGAATAAAATATACTCCGAACATGAAGAAAGAAATTTATAATTGAATTTGCTTTCTGTCTAATATTCTGCAAATGACCATTTAAAATTAAAAAAATGCATTTGTAATTAATGCATAATTTTCAAAAGTTCATTTCATGTAGTTAAGTATACTGTTGTTTCTGTGGTGAAATACCATGTTTTGTTGTTGTGCCTGCATTAGGTATGATGACTCTAGGCCCTAGTGGTGCTGGGAAAACAAAGTGTATCAATACCTTAATGAAAGCAATGACAGACTGTGGAGCACTTCACAAGGAGATGAGAATGAACCCAAAGGCAATCACAGCCTCCCAGATGTTTGGTACTTTGGATGTTGCAACAAATGACTGGACAGATGGTGTTTTCTCTACTCTATGGAGGAAAACATTGAAAGCAAAGAAGGTAAGTTAGTGCTTTCATTATGCTGCTCATTAATTTAGTATATATGATAGTAAACAAGATATGCCTTTGGGAGCCAAGCTTGACACTAAACATATCGTAAGTTATGGAGCTGCAATATGAAAAGTTTATTTGATGTGTACTTTATTTGTAGATTTTTTTTTTGCGTTAGAAAGTGTATATGACCTTCTACTCAACTCTTCAACAATCCTGGGATTCCAAAGTGATAGTCATGCCAGCACAATCAACATGCTGGCGATTACCATTGATCAGAAACTGAACTGGACCAGCCATATAAATACTGTGGCTATAGAAGCAGGTCAGAGGCTGGGAATTCTGTGGTGAGTAACTCACTTCCTGACTTCCCAAAGCCTTTTCACCATCTACAAGACAGGAATGTGATGAAATACTCTCCACGTGCCTGGATGAGTGCAGGTCTAACAATACTCAAGGAGCTTGACACCATCTAGGACAAAGCAATCCGCTTGATTGCACTCCCCCCACCCACCACCACCTTTCACCACAACATTCATTCCCTTCGACACAGAAGCACAGTGACAGCAGTGTGTGGCTGGAAGGTGGACTGGAGCAACTAACCAAAGACCCTACAACAGCACCTTCCAAATGTGCAACCTCTACCACCTGGAAGGACAAGGGCAGCAGATGCTTGGGAAGCACCATTCCAAGATCACCTCTAAGCCAGACCATCCTGACTTGGAAATATATTGCTGTTCTTTCACTGTCACTGGGTCATAATCCTGGAACTCCCTCCCTAACAGCATTGCGGGTGTAACTACACCACATGGACTGCAGCTGTTCAAGAAGGTGACTCATCACCACCTTCTTAAGGGCAATTAGGGATGAGCAATAAATGCTGATCTAGCCTGAATTCCATGAACAAATAGAGAAAAAAAACTATGTGGCCCAAAATTGTTTTATAAGAAAAAGTAAAAGCTAAATTAACTTTCTAGAAGGAAAGCACATGAAAACTAAACAGAACATACATTGTACAAGAATGATGTATAACATTAACTCTCTTCTGTCTTGGTGATATCAAAGCAAAACCATCTGCATAGTAGCTTATTGAACCCTAAACCAATGAATATAACCCATAGCTACAAACCAAAATACACAATTAAAAATAAATTTTGACTAGATTACAGAATATAATGATCTCTCAGTATGAACAAGAAGGATTAGTTTAGAAATATCACTCATGTTTGGTTTTGAAGTTTGAAGTTTAGTTAGGATCTCAGCAATCTCATGTACAACAATAGCTCAATAGAGATATAACAAAAACTGTCAACAGCAGTTACATTGTCATTGACGATATTTCCCACTTGCAAAGGTTTTGTATGTGCCTGGTGTGGTTTAGTAGCTGGGAGTACTATTGCCTGTGCTTGCTTACCTACATCAACTCCCGGTCAAGCAGCAGAATGAGAATTTTAAAATTCTCATCCATGTTCTCAAATCCCTGCATGACCTCACCCCTCCCTATCTCTGTAATTTTCTCCAGCCCCACAATCCTTCGAGACATTTGCGGTGCCCTAATTGCTCCACCATTGATGGCCCCAAGTCTTGGAATTCTGTCCCTACACCTCTCCACCTCTCTCCCTCACTTTCTTCCTTGAAGATCCTTCTTAAAGCCTAACTCTTTGACCCAGCTTTTGGTCATCTGACCTAATATCTCCTTAAGTGGCAGGTAATATACTTTGTTTTATAATGTTTCTGTGAAGTGCTTTGGAACGTTGCATTACGTTAAAGGTGCTATATAAATATAAGCTGTTGTTGTTGGATGGATGAGGAGGTGGTGGACAGTAACAGTTCATCTCCTAGCAATAATATCTGTCCAGTTCTTTTCAGACCACCTAGATTTGTTGGCTTTGCATAGATTTTTGTTTAAAATATCAGTACCTAATTTTATAGTTCAAGTTTTATCTGTTTTCACGCTGACTGGCCAATTAACAGCCAGTTAGTGTGAAATGTGCGCTGAGACGGGTCTGGCATGTGCTGCCAGGGTGGGGGCGGGAAGAGGGCAGGCGATGACGTTTCCGTGGGTGTGGGTGAGCACTGCAGGAAAGCTCCCTGAAGGCAGACAGCTGCCTCAGGGAGCTAGAGACCTGAAAAAAATTAAGGTAAAGGTTTTAAAAGCTGAAAAAACATGTCCATGCATCATAATCAATCCCCTGAAAATATAGCTGATAAAAATGCTTCCACAGATATTTATTTTTGTTTCATTTCATTGTGGAAATTTCATCCTGCCCTTGGATGAGGTTTGCTGAAAAGCGCAAAGGCTGCCTGGCCAATTCGCCTGTCTGCCAACCATAAGGACAGACGGACAACAAAAAATCAGAGTGAATTGTGCCGTTAATGGGCTTAATTGCCCTCCTAATTATTGGTGGGAGCTGCCGAGCGAAATATCGAAGTGCGCAATGACGTCGGAATGTGCCTGCTTGCAGGACGTAAAATTCTGCCCAAAGTGTGCGACCAAAAATCATGACAACAGCAATTAGGTTTGTAAAAATGAAGGGCATACAAATGCAATAATTTTAGTGATGCATGTATACATGTTAATGGCACATACACATATATAATGTAGTTATGAAAATTTTTATATATTTATGAAAAGCTATTGACAGAGAGATTATTTTAAAAATTTGTGTTGCAGGGAGAACACATATGGATAGTATTGGATGGACCTGTCGATGCCATTTGGATTGAGAATCTTAATTCTGTTTTAGATGACAACAAAACTCTTACACTAGCTAATGGTGATCGTATCCCAATGGCACCAAACTGTAAAATTGTTTTTGAGCCTCATAACATTGACAATGCCTCCCCAGCCACTGTATCCCGAAATGGCATGGTGTTTATGAGTTCATCAGTGTTAGATTGGAGGTCTATACTCAAAGCATGGCTTCAGAAATTACCCACTGCACAGTCTGACCTTCTTTGGAACTGCTTTGATGATGTTTTCCAGGTATTCATTGTTTTCATTTTAATAATATTTAGCATTAAAGATATCTCACCTCAATTAAAAATATACAATTTTGCATATATTAATCATTTTTGCCCCCAACTTATTTTTAGTAAGCTATTATCAAATAAGTTATTATTTTCAAAGTTATCATAGTCACAAATGACATCTTATGTGACTATGACAAAGGTAAACTATTCTTTCTCGCTCTTATCGACCCATCTGTAGCCTTTGACATGGTTGACCAAACCAGCCTCCTATAATGCCTCTCCACTGTTGTGGGACTTCACTTGCTGGACTCCATTCTTATCTTTCCAATCGTAGTTAGAAAATCACCTGCAATGAATTCTCTTGCTGCTTCTCACTGTTGGCTCTGAGTGTCCCAAGGACATAGCCTTGGCCCCTTCCTATTTTTCACCTAAATGCTATCCCTCAGTGGTATCATCCAAAAACACAGCATTAGTTTTCACATGTATGCTGATGACACTCAGCTCTACCTTACCACCACTCTTTCACTGTCTCTAAATTGTCAGACTGCCTGACTAACACTCAGTGCTGGGTGAGCAAAAATACCACCAAACTAAATATTGGGAAGGGTGAAGCTATTATCTTTGGTTCCTTTATTATTAAGACTGTTCATTTTCACTTCCATAGTATCACCCAACTCTGCCCTTGCCTCAGTTCATCTGCTGCTGAAATCCTCATCCATGTCTTTGTTACCTCTAGACTTGATTATTCAAACACATTTCTAGTTGGCCTGCCACCTCTATCTTCCATGAACTTGAGGATATCCAAAGCTCTGCTGCCCATGTCTTAACATACACAAAGTCCCATTCACCCACTGCTCATGTGCTTACTGACCTACATTGGCTCATGATTCAGCAACACCTCAATTTTAAATCCCATCCTTTTTTCCAAAACCCTCCATTGTCTCTTCCCTTCCTATCTGTTTGATCTCCTCCAGCTCTACAATCACCTGAGATATCTGCCCTCCTCTAATTCCAGCCTCTTGAGCATTCACAATTTTAATCACTCCACTATTGTCGTGCCTCCAGATAGTAAGGTCCTAAACTCTGGAATTCCCTCCCTAAACCTCTCCACCTCTCTTCCTTCTTTCCTCCTTTAAGACACTCCTTAAAACCTTCCACTTTGACCAAGTTTTTGATCATTTGCTCTAATGCCTACTAATCTGGCTCGGTATCAATGCTCCTCCTAAACACCTTGGGATGTTTTATGACATTAAAGACATTATATAAATACAAGTTATTGAACTTATTAAAAATTCTGCAGTTTGCTTCAATGATTTATCTATGATTATGTCACATTCCGTGTAAAAAGTTGGACTCAATATCGCTCAATATTCTATACCCTTTGTAATTAAATGCTCCTATGGGACCTTTATATTTAGTTATTCTATTGTCGGACACTTTTATGACAATGTGTAATACAAATTTCAAATTATTTTTGTTGAGACAAAACTGTATCACAAATCATTGCATTCTTTCCTGTATCACTTGGTACTTTTGTAAATACCACTTGTAATGTTTCCTTTGCTCTTTTCAAGGATTTGCTCAGTTTTGTTTTTACTGCTGTGACACCAAAAATGCAAATTCTAGAATGCATGTACATTAAACAAGCCATTGACCTTCTGCAGGTAATTGAATTACCCAGTAAAACAAGAATATTTTCATTCTCAAACAAATGTTTCATGCTGAGTAAATAATTAAATAATGCAAATCTTTTAGGGCCTATTACCAGGAATAGAAGACAAGCAGCCGAGCCCAGAGCAAGTTGCCCGCCTATTCATTTTTGCTGTAATGTGGTCAGTTGGAGCTCTCCTGGAATTGGATGACAGGGCTAAAATGGAAAGCTTTCTGCGGAATCATTCCGCACCACTAGAGCTTCCAGTGACTGAAGGAGAAGAAACCATCTTTGAATTTGTTGTCTGTGCTGACGGTCAATGGGAGCACTGGTCAAAGAAGGTTAGTATTTAGTCATTTTTAAAAAAAATGTGATTAAGTCATTTCATACAATTGTACAAAGCACTGACACATAAATAGAAAACGGTAACTTCCCACTCATTATTTGTTTGAAGAATATTTGTACCCAAGGTGCATATTTTGCATTTGTAAGCTCCTCAGTTCCTCAGAAACATGGAAGTGTATCAAGGTGGGAAGAGAACAGAATGGGACAGTGTAAAACTAGATGAAAGCTGTAGCCTTGCAAAACCAATCCTTACTAGGGAAAACAATGCATACTTGACAAATATCTTGTTACTTTCTTTTTGCAATTGTCATTACAGCTTTTGTTCAGTGTTCGCAATCTTACTTCTGAGTCAGAAGTTTGTGTGCTCAAATCCCATTACAGGATTCAATCACTTAATCTAGATTGACCTTTTAGTGCAGTCTTGGGAGTTTAGTTTATTGTCAGAGGTGCAGTCTTTTGAAAAAGATAATAAACTGAGGCCCCATCTGACCCTTCAAGTGGATGCATAAAATGCCACAGCACGATTTAAAAAAGACTACTGGAGTTCACCCTGTGCTCTAGTCAATATTGATCCCTCAAACAAAATCACCAAAACAGATTAACTGGCCATTCACCTCATCCCTTTGGTGAGAGTTTGTTGTGTGTAATTGGCTACCACATTTGCTTACAAAGCAACTGTGTCTGCTTAAAAGTAATTCATGGGCTGTGAAGCACTTTAGGATGTCCTGAAGGTGTGAAAGATGCTGTATAGTGCATTTCCTTCTTTAGAAAGTTTTTTTTTGCTGATAAATGTTTATTTTAGCTTTCTATTGAAGCTAAATATGAAGGCACATAGTATTAATTTATATAGTTTAATCAAAATTGTTTCAGTTAGTTACATTTTCCCATTTTATGAGTTAGTTACTGGTCTTTTCTAGTTATTTTGCATTGTTTTGCATCAAAGGATAACCTCCTGCAAGATCGCTGCAATGGTGCTCTATAATGATTTGCTGGAAGATGCAAGAAGCATCTTTGAGAGGTTGGCCCTATCAGATCAGCAATATTAGGCTCCTAGTGGAGAAGCATGTCAGTCTGACAATATAGCAGAGGTAGGGATCAGGAGGGTGTAGAAATTTGCATATTTTAGTTTGTGGCATAGTGGGGGTTAAATTAGATAGCCCCTCAAAATGGGTGTGGGGATCACAATGCGCAATTAACCCAGCCAGGTAGTAGGGAAACATTAAGGAAAATGTGATGAAGAAGACACAGCATTTTCACTTGATTTCACACTGTCAGCCACCAGCTCAGATACTGACACTGTGCCTATTTTAGAGATCAGCTTAGAGCTAGAATGTGCAACTGGTGAGACACTGGGCATGAGTAGACTGCAGGGGACAAGGATAGCCCAGGTGCTGGCTAGGTGACACTCGGGTTCTGCTGCAGAGGACTCAGATGAGCAGCTGACAGATGAACAGCAATGGCTATGGACAATGAAATGCTTGGTGCATGGGGAAACTTACAATAATGCCTGCATTCAGTGTCAAGGAGGGGCATGGAGGATACATATCAACTTGGCACAGGGCTTTGTGCAGAGTTGGAACCCAACCTTTCCAGTATGGAAGTGATGCTCAACTCTGTTAGCACGTTTGTGGACGCATCAGTGATGCAGTGTCTGATGGCCGATGTTGCAGTTTCCATTGCAGCACAGGCAGCAGCCACCCAACATATGAGTGCCATAGTCGAAATTCAGACTCTTACCGTACAAGGTCAGATTAATGCTGCCATGATTACAGTGTGCAAAGGGGTTGCAGAGTGCCAGATCAATCCAGAAATACGTCAGGTTATTGGATTGCTGAGGTGCCATCTGAAGGAATAGCAGTGGCATTGTGGAGCATGAGCCTGTTGCCTTTATCAGGAAGACAGCATTCCACCTCCTAACCTTGTCACTCTGCCTGTGTCCTTGCTGTTGCCTGTCAGCCAGTCAGCTCAGACTGTTGCTGAATTGGTGCAGTTTGCAGTTCCTTCTAAGCCTGGAGCTGCTTGAGGTTGCCCTCCAATGCCGCCCGCAGTCTCCTCCACTGAAACTCAGTAGCTTTCCAACAGCTATGCTGCAGCTGTTGGGATGTTTGGACAGCCAAAGACAATAATGAAATGGATAAGGGTGATTGGTTAACTCCGTATGCAGTATGGTCTGATTTCATTTATAAATTTGGTTTGGAATGCTTATTTTGTGGTGGCTTTTGTTTTTGCGCTGTAGCCAAGCAGACACTGTGATGGCCAGGAACAGAGGGAAGAGAAGATATGGGACTGCTGGTGATTGGGCAATTGAGTTTTTGGTTACTGGTATCATACTCATATGAGTTCTTAACATGAAGCCTGGGCAGAAAGGGGCTGTCTGGATTTCCTCCTCCCTTCCTCTTTCTCCTCCTCTTCATGCTTCTGATCCTCAGCCACATAGGTGGTGGCAAGGACTGTCCCCTCATGACAGCGAGTTTGTGCTCCATGCAGCAGACCACCAGTAATCTTGACACCTGCTCGGTCAAGTACTACAGGCTCCTCCAGTGTGATTCAGGCAGTGGAAGCTTTGTTTAGTATGCTTGTGGTCTACTCTATCACATTTTTTGTGGCAGCATGGCTTTCATTGTGTGGATGCTGTGCACATCTGCGTGGGTTGTGCACCCAAGTAATCATCAATATGTACAAATACACAAATAAGGAGCAGGAGTAGGACATTCGGCCCCTTGAACTTGCTCCGTCATTCAATAAGATCACGGCTCATCTGATTGTGGCCTCAACTCCACATTTCTGCCTACCCTGGTAACCTTTCACTTCTTTGTTAGTCAAGAATCTATCTACCCCTGCCTTAAAAATATTCAATGGGCAGAATTTTTAGGTCAGCGTGCGGGCACGTGCTGTCCCAATTGGACGCAAAATCGCACAAGATAATGTTGGGCAAGTGCCTGGTGTCATCCTGCATCTCAGGGGTGGCTCCCTGGATTGATAGTACTGATAGAGTGAGGGCTATGCCAGGCCATGATGTTAATTGTGGTGGAATACTATTCTGCTGCTATTGATGGCTGACAGCGCTTAATAGATGCCCAGTTTGAGCTTCTGCAACAAAAATAAAAATAGCTGGAAAAACTCAGCAGGTCTGACAGCATCTGTGGAGAGGAACACAGTTAATGTTTTGAGTCCATATGACTCTTCATCAGAACAGCTTATTTGAGCTTCTGGATCTGTTCTGAGTCTAAAAGCAAAATTACTGCAGATTTTGGAAATCTTACATAAAAACAGAAGTAAATACTCAGCAGGTCAGGCAGCATCTTTGGAACTAGATACAAAATTAATGTTTCAGAAAACTGGAAACCTTTAGAAATGTGACAGGTTAGAAACATAGAAATGTAGAAAGATTTACGGCACAGAAAGAGGCCGTTTGGCCCATCATGTCCATGCCAGCCCAAAAAGAGTTATTCAGCCTAATCTCATCTTCCAGATTTTAAGCAAATACAGAGGCAGGGAAAAGAGGGAGTAGGCGAGAAAGAATAAAAGGCCTGTGACTAGGTGGAAGGCAGGAAGTGTGTAAAGTGCCTAAAGTTGAGGTGCTGTTCCTAGAGCTTCATTAGAACAGTGTAGCCAGTTGAGAAAAAAGGTCGGGGTGGGAGTGAGATGGAGAATTAAATTGACAGACAACCAGAAGCTTGGGGCCACATTTGTGGAAGGAATGGAGGATTAAAGTGGTCACCCAGTCCGCCTTTGCTCTCCATCTTTGCATCGTGAGCAGTGAATACGATATACTGAATTGGAAGAAGCACAAGTAAATTATTATATCATCTGCAAGAAGTGTTTGGAGTCCTGGGGGTGGAAAGGTAAGGTAAAAGAACACGTGTTGCATCTCTTGGCCTTGGAGGGCTAGGTTCAGTGGGAAGGGAAGGGTGTGTTAGGAGTGATTGGAATGAAAGAATGAAAGAAAAACTTTCATTTATATAATACTTTTCATCACCACTGGACCTCTGAAAGCATTTTACAACCTATGAGTTAGGGATTGAAGTCTAGTCACTGTTAGGAAGTGTTGTAGCCAATATGCACATATCAAATTCCACAATGTGATAATGACCAGATAAGCTGTTTTTGTGATGTTGACTGGTGGATAAATATTAGCCAGGAAAATAGGGTTAACTCCCCTGATCTTCTTTAAAATAGTGTCATGGGATCTTTCACATCCGCCTCAGAGGGCAGAGGGGGCCCCAGTTTAACATCTCATCTGAAAGACAGCACCTCCAACAGTACAGCACTCCACTGGAGTGTCAGTCTTGATTTTTATCTCAAGCCCTGAAGTGGGATTTGTAGCTGGAAGCTTGTGACTCAGAGGTAATAGTATCACCAGATGAGCCATTGCTGACATGGCTAAATATCGATTATGTTGGCTACATGGAAAGGGAAGTGGTTGTTGTGTATGATTAAGAAGTTTATCAGAGTGTCTTGGAGAAATTGGTCCCTATGAAACGATATGAGCATAGGGGAATATTTGGTTGGTGGTGGCATCATCAGAGGTGGTGGAAATGGGGAAGGATGACCTGTTGAATATGGAGGCTGGTGGGGTGGAAGGCGAGGACAAACATTCTGGGAGGGAGGGAAGGGAGTGAGCTCAGATGTGTGAGTCAAAGACCCTACCATTGGAGTGGAAAGGAATCATCACTTGAAGGAAAAGGAGGCTTCTCAGAAGCATTGGCATGGAAGGAGGGGGAAATTGAATAAATTTGTTACTGGAAGTGGATTGGGAAGAAATGGAGTCAAGGTTTCTGTGGGAATCAGTGAACTTATAGCGGATATTGGTCGAGAGCCTATCCCCAGAAGTATAGACAGAAAAGTCAAGGAAGGGAAAGGAAGAGTCAGAGATGGACCACTGAACCCAAGGGAAGAGTGGAAATTGGAAGAAAAGCTGTTGAAATTTTCCAGTTCAGGGCGAGAGCAGGAAATGCTCTGATACAATCATCAGTTTGCTGGAAAAAGGTGTGAGGAAGGGAACCTGAGTAGATCTGGAACAAAGAATGTTCCATATATCACATGAAAAGGCAGGCATAGCTCGGGACATCAAGGGAAGGTCTCCAGGTCAGGTGAGATCTGTGACAGTCATGTAAACAATCGCTTAATGTTCAGTGTAGTCTTCCTACCTCCTCCTCGACCATGACCATTCCACTGAAGCTTGATGTTGCGAGTATTCCTATTTGGTCCAGTGCCTAAGCCCTGAAAAGATTTATATCTAATAAACTTCAGATGTATTCTTGTAATTACTTCAAATCTAAGCTAAAGAGATTTTAGCTTCATATCAGCTCACCAGTTATTTTCTCCCCAGAGCAAATTCAGAGCCGAGCAGAAATTTTACATTATTGCTACATTGTAAATGAGACTAAAGATAATTGAATACGTTCAGCGTAAGTTAAGTAAAAGAAAGGTGTGTTTGTAATTTCAGGTACCTGAATATATTTATCCACCTGATTCTGTGCCAGCTTATTCATCAATCCTGGTACCAAATGTAGACAATGTCTGCACAGATCTTCTTATGCACACAATCATGAAACAGGAAAAAGCTGTGTTGCTCATCGGTGAACAGGGAACAGCCAAGACAGTTATGATCAAGGTATGACATTGAAACCTACAAATTCAGATACGAATAGGGGGAGATGGTGTGGTAGCGGTGATGTTGCTGGATGAATAATCAAGCAACCCAGGATAATGCTCTGGGGATAAAAACAAAAAAACTGCGGATGCTGGAAATCCAAAACAAAAACAGAATTACCTGGAAAAACTCAGCAGGTCTGGCAGCATCGGCGGAGAAGAAAAGAGTTGACGTTTCGAGTCCTCATGACCCTTCGACAGAACTTGAGTTCGAGTCCAGGAAAGAGCTGAAATATGCATTTCCCCCAACTTAGTCTACTGCATTCGTTGCTCCCAATGTGGTCTCCTCTACATTGGAGAGACCAAACATAAACTGGGCGACCGCTTTGCAGAACACCTGCGGTCTGTCCGCAAGAATGACCCAAACCTCCCTGTCGCTTGCCATTTTAACACTCCACCCTGCTCTCTTGCCCACATGTCTGTCCTTGGCTTGCTGCATTGTTCCAGTGAAGCCCAACGCAAACTGGAGGAACAACACCTCATCTTCTGACTAGGGACTTTACAGCCTTCCGGACTGAATATTGAATTCAACAACTTTAGGTCATGAGCTCCCTCCCCCATCCCCACCCCCTTTCTGTTTCCCCCTTCCCTCTTTTTTTTTTCCCAATAAATTATAAAGATTTTCCTTTTCCCACCTATTTCCATTATATAAAAAAAAACCCACTAGAGCTATACCTTGAGTGCCCTACCATCCATTCTTAATTAGCACATTCGTTTAGATAATATCACCAACTTTAACTTTAACACCTATGTGTTCTATTGTACTATTGTCGTTGACATCTTTTGATGATCTGCTTCTATCACTGCTTGTTTGTCCCTACAACCACACCAACCCCCTCCACCTCTCTGTCTCTCTATCTCTCCGCCCCCCACACACACACCTTAAACCAGCTTATATTTCAGCTCTTTCCTGGACTCGAACTCAAGTTCTGTCGAAGGGTCATGAGGACTCGAAACGTCAACTCTTTTCTTCTCCGCCGATGCTGCCAGACCTGCTGAGTTTTTCCAGGTAATTCTGTTTTTGTAATGCTCTGGGGACATGGATTCAAACTCCCCATGACAGCTCATGAATTTAAATTCAGTTAATAAATCTGGAATATAAAGCCAGTCTCAGTAATGGTTACCATAAAACAATCATCAATTGCAGTACAAACCCATCTGGTTCACTAATGTCCTTTAGGGAAGGAAATCTGGCGTCCTTACCTGGTCTGGCCTGCATGTGACTCCAGGCACACAGCAATGTGGATGACTCTTAACTGTCCTCTGAAATGACCTAGCAAGCTCAATTCAAGGGAAATTAGGGATGGGCAACAAATGCTGGCCTTGTCAGTGACACCGCATCCCATGAAAGAATAAAGGTGAACAAGCATAACATCAATAACTTATCTTTATATTTTCACTGTTAACATAATAAAGCACCCCAAGGTGCTTCATAGACATATTATGCAACAAAATATGACACTGAGGCACATAAGGTGATGATTAGATGAACAAGGTCAAATGATCAGAAGTTTGGTCAAAGAGGTAGGTTTCAAGAGTAAAAAGGTTGAGAAGTGTAGGGGGGGAATTCCAGAGCATAGGGAGAGCCTAGGCTACTGAAAGCACAGCATGAAAATATGCAGCATTACTGTGGGCATAAGTTTAGTAATATATGAAAAGTAGAAGTTACATAAGAGATGACAATGGAATAATTTTTTTAACTGAATGAATAAGGAATTAACCAATGTAACTAATGAAAAATTGTTGAAAAGTGAGATATGCTGCTAAAGCTTTTCATCATGCACTTGTCAGGACAAACGCAAGATTGCCAAATTTCAAACGATCACAGCAATTTATACAACAGGAGAAAAGGGTGCTGATTGGTTGACAAGTCAACTCTGATTGGCCAAGGCATGTTGCCATGGAGAAAGCAGTGGGGAACTGAAGACTCTCTAAGCTCCTGAATAATCTGCAAAATGTGCTTGACTTGAACATATTCCTTTTTGCAGAGAGCAGGTCCCTGTGTATGAATGTATGTCGCTTCTAGCAAGCATAAGTGAGCCACGTTACAAGCTCGACAGCATTGGTTGTTAGTGTAACTGTTAGCACACTCAGGATTGTTCAGCAAGTGCTGCCCAATCATGGAATCACATCTAACAGTAGACATTTTGTTTTGGGTTTTGCAAGCGCAGGCTGGTTGAGCATGGTCCATACTCTGCCTATTATGAACAACTAAAGGTTCTGGTGAAGAGTCATATGGACTTGAAACGTTAACTGCATTCCTCTCCGCAGATGCTGTCAGACCTGCTGAGTTTTTCGAGGTATTTTTGTTTTTGTTTCGGATTTCCAGCATCTGCAATTTTTTGCTTTTTGCTTTTAACTAAAGGAATGTGCTGTTTTATTCGATCAGCCAATTGCTGGGATGATTGTACCTGGGACTATGTACTTGGCATCGCACCGGCACTGAAATTTTTATATGACATTGCTCAATTGTATGATAGGCAGAACATATTTTTGGACTGATGGCAGAATCCTATTAGTGGAAAATAAATATGGCCCTAATCTCACAAGCTTGACGCAGAAGTAGAGTGCATCAAAGCTATACTGTAGGACAGTGGCTATCCTGATCAGATCATTATTCGCTATGTATTACACAAACTTGAAAATGGGCCAAAGGCCACTTTCGTACCTTAAAGGTCTACTTCAAATTATCCTGGAAAAGCAAAGTATCTAAAAAATTGAATAACAAGTTAAGCAAGCCATTTCATGCTGCTACTATGCAGTGGCTACACGAGTGGTATTTTCCACTAACAGGATTCTGCTGCCAGAATGGATCCTCTCTGCTGTGCCGAAAATCTGGGGCTTTGTGTCTGTCTTCATGGGGGATGACACAAAAAACTTCCCTGAAATACTAGAGAATCAAGGGATTAGGGAAAATGAGGAACAAATCCCCTGAACTTGATGATCTATATCTCAGAGTTTTGAAAGAGGTGGCTGGAGAGATGGCACGTACATTGGTGGTCATCTTCCAAAATTTTACAGATTCTGGAAAGGTACCTGCAGATTGTAAAGTTCCTGCAGATTAGAAAGTAACAAATGCCACCCCACTATTTAAGAAAGGATGGAGAGAAAAAGCGGGGAACCATGGGCCTTTTAGCCTGACATCCATAGTAGGGAAAATCCTAGAATCTATTATAAAGGATGTTACAACTGAACACTTAGAAAATAATGGTAGGATTGGGCAGAGTCAACATGGATTTATGCAAAGGAAATCATGTTTGACAAATCCATTGGAGTTTTTTGAGGATGTAACTAGCAAAATAGATATTGGGGAACAAGTGGACATGGTGCATTTGGATCTTCAGAAGGCTTTCAAAATGGTCCCACAGAAGCAGTTAGTAAATAAAATTTGAGCACATGGGATTGAGGGGACTGGTAAGTATTAAGAATTGGTTACTGGATCTAAAACAGAGAGTTAGGAATAAACATGTCATTCTCAGGTTGGCAGGCGGTGACTGGTGGGGCACCACAAGCTTCAGTGCTTGGGTCTCAGCTATTCATAATCTTTCTCAATAAATTGGATGTGGGGACCAAATCCAAGTTTGCTGATGACACAAACTAGGTGGGAATGTGAGTTCTGAGGAGGATGCAAAGAGGCTTCAAGGGGATTTAGACAGGCTAAGTGAGTTTGCAAAGACATGGCAGATGGAATATAACGTGAAAAATTGTGGAGTTATCCACTTTGATAGGAAAAACAGAAATGCAGAGTATTTCTTAAATTGAGACTGGGAAGTGTTGATTTCCAAAAGAAACTGGGTGTCCTTGTTCATGGGTCACTGAAAGCTAGCATGCAGGTGCAGTAGAAAATTAAGAAGGCAAATGGTATGTTGGCCTTCGTTGCAAGAGGATTTGAGTACAGGACTAAAGCTGTCTTTCTACAATTGTATACAGCCTCGGTCAGACTGCACCTGGAGTATTGTGTACAGCTTTGGTCTCCTCATCTTAGGAAGGATATACTTGCCATAGAGGGAGTGCAATGAAGGTTCATCCGACTGATTGCTGGGATTGCAGGATTGTCCAATGAGGAGAGATTGAAGAGGCTGGTCCTGTGTTCCCTAGAGTTTAGAAGAATGAGAGGTGATCTCATTGAAACATGCAAAATCTTACAGGGCTCCACAGAGTAGATGCAGGAAGGATAGTTACCCTGGCTGGGAGGGCTGGAGCCAGGAGACAAAGTCTCAGAATAGGGGTAGGCCATCTAGGACTGAGACAAGGAGGAATTTCTTCACTCAGAGGGTCTTGAATCTTTGGAATTCTCTACCTCAGAGGGCTGTGGAGGCTGAGCCATTGAGTATGTTCAGGACAGAGATCAATAGATTTCTAGATATTAAAGACATCAAGGGATATGAGGATAGCGCAGGAAAATGGTTTTGAGGTATAAGTCAGCCATGATCTAGTAAAATGGTGTTGCAGGTTTGAGGGGCTGAATAGCCTACTCCTGTTCCTATTTCCTATGTTCCAAAGAGTAAGGGTGTTTTCCTGGTCTCCTGACTACCATCCATGCCTCAAGCAACAACATTAAAACAGTTTAATTGGTTACATGTCTCACCATTGTTTGTGGGACCTTGATGAATGCAATTTGGCTGTTGCATTTTCTTGGTTTCCTGGGCAGCATATTCCAGTCGGCGAGTGGGGGCGGGGCCTGCTCACCGATGCGTAAAGTGACGACGAGATATGTCGGGCGTGCGTCCAGATGTCACCCCGCACCATTTAGATTCTCAGTTCGGCGGGCATGCAGCCGAATTGGCTGCGTGCCTGCTGAACAGACAATGGCCTAATAAGGCCATGGAAAAACTAATTAAGATGATTAATGGACCTGCCCATTAATGTTGGCAGGCAGGTATGGAACCCAGGCGGATTTCTGAAAAAACATGAAACCTCATCCACAGGCGGGATGAGGTTTCATGAGGGTATTAAAAATTTTCTGACATGTTTCAATAAAATTTATGGACATGTCCCAACTCATGTGACAGTGTCACATGAGGGGACAGAACAGGGAAATGTCTTTATCACCGTTATTTAAAGTTTTCAATTGGAGCTGATCTCCCTGAGGCAGCATTTTGCCTCAGGGAGATCTGTGAACTTCCTGTCGGATGCCACACTGGGCGGGCCTTAATTGGCCCGCCCACGAAAAATGGCGGGGCCCCCCGACTAGGGGCGCTGATTGGAGAGCCACCCGCCCGCGCCCGCTCCCGCACTTTCCCAATGGGGGGAAAATGTTGCCCCTTATGTCTTCTTCTCCAGAAACTTGAACACAAGATCCATGCTGACAGCTGAGTGTTGGATCAGATGTCAAATAGATGCCCCACCTGCCCTTCCAAGTTGAGTTAAATGATCCCACGGTTGTTGGAAGTCAGTCATCTCAGTCGCAGGACATCACTGCAAGAGTTCCTCAGTGTAGTATCCTAGGTCCAACCACCTTCAGCTGCTTCATCAACAACCTTCCTGTTAACTTTTTTTATTCATTCATGGGATGTGGGCTTTGCTGCCTGGACCAACATTTATTGCCCATTCCTAGTTGCCCTTGAGAAAGTGGTGGTGAGCTGCCTTCTTAAACTGCTGTAGTCCATGTGGTGTAGGAACACCCACATTGCTGTTAGGAAGAGAGTTCCAGGATTTTGACCCAGCGACAGTGAAGGAATGGCAATATATTTCCACGTCAGGATGGCGAGTGACTTGGAGGAAAGCTCCCAGGTGTCGGTGTTCCCATCCATCTGCTGCCCTTGCCCTTCTAGATGGTTGTGGGTTTGGAAGGTGCTGTCTAAGGAGCCTAGGTGAATTCCTGCAGTGCACCTTGTAGATGGTACACACTGCTGTTACTGAATGTCAGCGGTGGAGTGAGTGAATATTTGTGGATGTGATGCCAATCAAGTAGGCTGCTTTGTCCTGGATGCTGTCAAACTTCTTGAGTGTTGTGGGAGCTGCACTCATCCAGACAAGTAGGGAGTACTCCGTCAGACTCCTGACTTGTGCCTTGTAGATAGTGGACAGGCTTTGGGGAATCAGGAGGTGAGTTACTTGCCGCAGGATTCCTAGCCTCTGATCTGCTCTTGTAGCCACAGTATTTATATGGCTAGCCCAGTTCAGTTTCTGGTCAATGGTAACCCCCCAGGATGTTGATAGTGGGGGGTTCAGTGATGGTAATGCCATTGAACGTCAAGGGGTGACGGTTAGATTCTCGCTTGTTGGAGACGGTCATTGCCTGGCACTTGTGTGGCATGAATATTGTTTGCCACTTGTCAGCCCAAGCCTGGATATTGTCCAGGTCTTGCTGCATTTGGACATGGACTACTTCAGTACCTGAGGAGTTGCAAATAGTGTTGAACATCGTGCAATCATCAGCGAACATCCCCACTTCTGACCTTATGATGGAAGGAAGTTCATTGATGAAGCTGCTGAAGTTGGTTGGGCCGAGGACACTACCCAGAGGAGCTCCTACAGTGATGTCCTTGGATTTGTTGTAGGAGGCAGAGGGAGATGACAGAAGGATGCATCAGTGACTGGAAGCCAGTGTCCAGTGGCGTACCGCAGAGTCTGTGCTCGGTCCGCTATTATTTGTCATTTATATAAATGACATAGATGACTGTGTGGGGGGTTAGGATTAGTAAGTTTGCGGATGACACAAAGATCGGCCAGGTGGTTAGCAGTGAGGTTGAGTGTCTTGGGCTACAGGAAGATATAGACAGATGGTCAAATGGGCAAATAAGTGGCAGATGGAATGTAACCCTGAAAAGTGTGAGGTGATACACTTTGGAAAGAGTAATTTGACAAGGAAGTATTCAATGAACATGGCACTAGGAAGTCCTGTGGAACAAAGGGACCTTGGCGTATGTGTCCGTAGATCTCTGAAGGCGGAGGGGCATGTTAGTGGGGTGGTGAAAAAGGCATATGGGACACTTGCCTTTATCAATCGAGGCATAGATTACAAAAATAGGGAGGTCATGGTGGAGTTGTATTGAACCTTGGTGAGGCCACAGCTGGAGTACTGTGTGCAGTTCTGGTCGCCACATTATAGGAAGGATGTGATTACAGTGGAGGGGCTGCAGAGGAGATTCATCAGGATGTTGCCTGGGATGAAACATTTAAGTCATGAAGAGAGGTTGGATAGGTTTGTGTTGTTCTCGTTGGAGCAGATAAGACTGAGGGGCGACCTGATTGAGGTGTACAAAATTATGAGGGGCATGGACAGGGTGGATAGGGAGAAGCAGTTCCTCTTAGTCAGTCACAAGGGAGGGGGGCATAAGCTCAAGGTGAAGGGCAGGAGGTTTAGGGGGGATGTGAGGAAAAACTTTTTTACCCAGAGGGTGGTGACGGTCTGGAATGCACTTCCTGGGAGGGTGGTGGAGGCGGGTTGCCTCACATCCTTTAAAAAGTACCTGGATGAGCACTTGGCTCGTCATTACATTCAAGGCTATGGGCCAAGTGCTGGTAAATGGGATTAGGTAGGTAGGTCAGGTGTTTCTCACATGTTGGTGCAGACACGATGGGCCAAAGGGCCTCTTCTTCACGTGTGATTCTGTGATTCTGTGAACTGAGATGATTGACCTCCAACAACCCCAGCCATCATTCGTTGTGCTAGGTGTGACTCCAACCAGTGGAGAATTTTCTCCCTGATTCCCATTGACTTCAGTTTTGCTAGGGCTCCTTGATACCACACTCAGTCAAATGCTGCCTTAATGTCAAGGGCGGTCACTCTCACCTCACCTCGTGAGTTCAGCTTTTTTGTCCATGTTTGAACCAAGGCTGTGATGAGGTCAGGAGCTGAGTGGCCCTGGCGGAACCCAAACTGGGCATCAGTAAGCAGGTTATTGCTAACCAAGTGCCACTTGATAGAACCCTTGATGACCCCTTCCATTACTTTACTGATGATGGAGAGAGGTCTGTTGGGACCGTAATTGGCTGGGTTGGATTAATCCTGCTTTTTGTGTAAAGGACATACCTGGGCAATTTTCCACATAGCCACGTAGATGCTAGTGTTGTAGCTGTACTGGGAAAGCTTGGCTAGGGGCACTGCAAGTTCTGGAGCACAATTCTTCAGTGCTATCGCTGGAATACTTTCTTGGACTCGAACTCAAGTTCTGTCGAAGGGTCATGAGGACTCGAAACGTCAACTCTTTTCTTCTCCGCCGATGCTGCCAGACCTGCTGAGTTTTTCCAGGTAATTCTGTTTTTATTTTCGCTGGAATACTGTTCGGGCCCATAGCCTTTGCAGCACCCAGTGCCTTCAGCCATTTCTTGATATCACGTGGAGTGAATTTAATTAGCTGGAGACTGGCATCTGTGATGCTGGGGACCTCCAGAGGAGGCCGAGATGGCTCTTCCACTTGGCACTTCTGGCTGAAGATTGCTGCAAATGCTTCAGCCTTACCTTTTGCACTGATGTCATTGAGGATGGAGATATTTGTGGAGCCTCCTCCTTCAGAGAGTTGTTTAATTGTTGACCACCATTCATGACTGGATGTGGCAGGACTGCAGAACTTCTGACTGCAGATCTGATCCATTGGTCGTGGGATTGCTTAGCTCTATCACTTGCTGCTTATGCTGGTTGACACGCAAGTAGTCCTGTGTTATAGCTTTACCAGATTGATACCCCATTTTTAGGTATGCCTGGTGCTGCTCCTGGCATGCCCTCCTGCACTCTTCATTGAAGCAGGGTTGACCCCTTGCTTGATTGTGATGGTAGAGTGGGGGATATGCTGGGCCACGAGATTACAGATTGTGTTCGAGTACAATTCTGCCACTGCTGATGGCCCACGACCCCTCATGAATGCCCATTCTTGAGTTGCTAGGTCTGTTCGAAATGTACCCCATTTAGCATGGTGGTAATACCTCACAACACAATGTAGAGTATCCTCAATGTGAAGGTGAGACTTTGTTTCCACAAGGATTGTGGTCACTCCTACCGATACTGTCATGGACAGATGCATCTGTGGCAGGCAGGTTGGTGAGGATGAGGTCAAGTGTGTTTTTCCCCCTTGTTTGTTTCCTCACCAGCTGCCACAGACCCAGTCTAGCAGCTATGTCCTTTAGGATTCGGCCAGTAGCGTTGCTGCCAAGCCACTCTTGGAAGTCCCCCACCCAGAGTACATTCTGTGCCCTTGCCACCCTCAGTGCTTCCTCCAAGTAGTGTTCAACATGGAGGAGCACTGATTCATTAACTGGTGGCAGGAGGTGGGTACATGCTAATCAGCAGATTTCCTTGCCCACATTTGGCTTAAAGCCATGAGATTTCATGCAGTGGCCTGGAGTCAATGTTGAGGACACCCAGGGCAACTCCCTCCCGACTGTCCACCACTGTACCGCCACTCCTGCTAGGATGTGATGGTGGTGCCTGGGACATTATCTGCAAGGTATGATTCTGTGAAGATGACTATGTCAGGCTGTTGCTTGACTAGTCTGTGAGACAGCTCTCCTAATTTTTGCACTAGCCTCCAAATGTAAGTAAGGAGGACTTTGCAATTTGACAGCATTGAGTTTGCTGTTGTCAGTGTCTAGGCTGATTTGTCTGCCCATTTCACTCCTTTTTTGAGGCTTTGTAGTGGCTGAATGCAAATGAGTGGCTTGCTGGAGCATTTTGGAGTCAACCACATCACTGTGTAGGCCAGACCAGATAAGGACAGTAGATTTCCTTCCCTACAGGGCATTAGTGAACCAGATGGGTTTTTACAACAATCGACAATGGTTTCATGGTCATCATTAGACTTTTTAATTCCAGATTTTTATTGAATTCAAATTCCGCCAGCTGCTTTGGTGCGCTTTGAACTTGGGTCCCCAGAGCATTACCCTAGGTCTCTGGATTACTAGTCCAGCGACAATACCACTTTGCCATTGCCTCCCCCCTGCAATCCTGTCACAACAAAGTGAAAGCTCTAGTTTTAAGTGAGAGCAGCTGTTATTAATTGTGGAAAGGTTAGGGTGTTATTCTTAGATATACATGAGAACTAGTTTCCACCTGTGGGGGAGGATGAAAAGGGAGCCTTTGCTCTCTGGGTTATGTGAATAAACCTATGTTAAGGAAAGACTGGCTCCAGATTCCTCCTTTGCTCAGTGAATAAGCAGTGAATTATAACACTTCCTTCCATCATAAGGTCAGAAATGGGGATGCTCGCTGATGATTGCACAACACTCAGCACCATTCGTAACTCCTCAGATACTGAAGCAGTCCATGTCCATATGCAGCAAGACTTGGAAAACATTCAGGCTTGGGTTGATAAATGGCCAATGCCAGGCAATGACCATCTGTAACAAGAGAGAATCCAATCATCTCCGCTTGATATTCAGTGGCGTTACCGTCACTGAATCTCCCCACTATCAACATCCTGGGGGTTGCCATTGACCAGAAGTTGGACTGGGCCAGCCATGTAAATACTGTGGCTACATGAGCAGGGAATTCTGTGGTGAGTTACTCACCTCCTGACTTTGCAAATACTGTCCACCATCTACAACGCTCAAGTCAGGAGTGTGATGGAATACTCCCCACTTGCCTGAATGAGTGCTCAACAAGGCTCAAGAACCTCGACACCATCCAAGACAAAGCAGCCCGCTTGATTGGCACTCTCTCCACCATCAACCCACAGTGGCAGCTTTGTGCATTATATACAAGATACACTGCAGTAGCTCACCAACGCCCCTATGACAGCACCTTCCAAACTTGTGACCTCTATCAACTCGAAGAACAAGGGGAGCAGATGCTTGGGAACATCACCAAGTTCTCTTCCAAGACACACACCATCCTGACCTAGAAATCTATCGCTGTTCCTCCACTATCACTGGATCAAACTCCTGGAACTCCCTTACTAACAGCACTGTGGGCGTATCTGCACCACATGGACTGCAGCAGTTCAAGAAGGCAGCTCACCTTCTCAAGGGGAATTAGGGATGGGTAATAAATGCTGGCATAGCCAGCAATGCCCACATCCCATGAAAGAATAAAAAATATAAATGGAAGTCTTTGGAAGTCTTTCTTTATAGTACAATGGTGATTACATTTGAAAAATACCTAATAGACTGTCAAGCACTCAGCTTAGAAATAATGGAGGTTCCGCAGTTTGCAGTTTGGCACTTAAATTATTCAAAAAGAATATCTTAAAAAGGATTTAAACAATGTAATGAAAATCTAAAATTGCCTCTTCAATCATCTGGGTCAGGCAAGTGTTCCTTATATAATTTAACTTTATTATATATTTAGATAGACAGAGAGAATTTATGTTATTCTTCACTTAAAAGTAATACTCTGATGATTGTTGCGTTTGTGACTTGTATCTGAAGTATTAATTTGGGTATTGCACATTAAATTCCAGGGCTACATGAGCAAACATGATCCTGAAGTCCATGCAACCAAAAGTTTGAACTTCTCATCTGCCACCCTGCCAAATATGTTCCAACGGAGCATTGAAAGTTACGTGGATAAACGAATGGGTTCAACATATGGCCCACCCAGTGGCAAAAAAATGACTGTGTTTATTGATGACATTAATATGCCTGTGATCAATGAATGGGGTGATCAGGTAAATCTATTCTTTAGCTCAGTCACTGAAGCATTTAAAGTAACTAAATTTCTCTTGTACACCTTGTGATGTAATTTTAAAAAAGAAATTTTACACAAAATCTTTAGGCAAACAAGAAATTTTGCAAAGGCATTCTATTCAGCAGATTTCTCAAAACTTGCTTAAAATAAATCTCTGCTCATTCAACAGATAACCAATGAGATTGTCCGACAGCTGATGGAACAAAAGGGTTTCTACAATCTTGAAAAGCCTGGAGAGTTCACCAACATTGTTGATGTACAGTTCGTTGCTGCAATGATCCATCCTGGTGGTGGTAGAAATGACATCCCTCAACGTCTCAAAAGACAGTTCACAATTTATAACTGTACACTACCATCGAATGCATCGATCGATAAAATCTTCAGAACCATTGCAAGTGGCTATTTCTGTGAGCAGCGTGGCTTTCCTGCAGAGGTTTGCAAGCTAGCCACAGCTTTAGTATCAACCACTCGCAAATTGTGGCAGGCTACTAAGATTAAGGTATGTTAAATGCCAACATCATGCACTACCACATAGAATGGTGCATGTAAGAAGCTAAATGGATCAGTTGGTTATGGCTGACAATTAGGAGAGAAAATTAAGGAGTACAAAAAGGAAGCAATAGAAACAGAGATGACAAAAAAGAGAATTTATTTTGCACCATTAATATAAAGAAATGTCTAAAGTGCTTTACACCCTCAATAGGTGCAAGGAAAATTGGCACCAAGTGAGCTAGGGAGAAATTAGAAAGAGTCAAGAGATGGGCTTCAAAGAATGTTTTCATAGATGGACAAAGGCTGAGAAGTTTATGGAGGGAATTCCAGAGCATAGGACCAAGGTAGTTCAAAGCTCTGTCACCAATGTAAATGTAGCGTGATGAACAGAAGATTAGAGACAGGGCAATGGAAGACAATGGGCTGGACTTTGCTACTGAGGTGGATAGCTTGAGTTGGGAAATTTCCTGCCCTGGTAGAATGGCTCCTGAATGTCGGGATCTTTGCTCTGTGGTTGGGGTGGGTCCAGGGTAGATTTGGGCCCTCTGACCTCAGAAGCAGAGCATAGACGGCCATCAGGATGGCCATGTGTCAAGGTCGGCTGGCTAGAAGGCCTGCCTCGGTTTTCTGGGACTTTGCCCAAGTTGTACTGAAGGCTGTAAGTCGATCTGCCCCTCACCACTCACACCCGCACCCACTCCCCATACCATTTCCATGCCAACTCGTAACCTCCCACCCACCCCATGACCCATTATAGGTCCCATGCCAATTCATGCAGACTCATGCCATCCACCATCATACCCTCCATGCCAACTTATGCCAACTCATAGCTTTCCCATGCCCATTCACCCAGTATACACTACATACAGAACCACTGAGCCATATAGTAACAATAGCATTTGTGGAACTGCTCAGAAAAAAATACACACATTCACAAATCTTCTTTTGAAAAAACTACTGCTGTTCCATAACTCTATAAATGTCAGTCAGATAGACCATTAAACTATCAATAACTTCAAACAATTCACACCTCTTAATCTTGTGCAAATAAACATTGAGACATTGACAAAAGAGATCATAGAAAGAACCTTATTATAACCACTTACAGATCAGTCAAGCAGAATCAACAGTTCTCTCCAGCTAACAAAACAGAACCCCTTGCTGAGATAATCCTTTTATGAATCTTGGTTCTCAGCCAAGCATGCATAAAAAGAACAGGTGTAAGAGCTCTTTTAGAAGAGTCATACAGACTCGAAACGTTAACTCTGGTTCTCTCTTCACAGATGGTGCCGTTTTTCCAGCATTTTGTGTTTTTATTTTATTGTTATTTATAACTCTTTCAGTAGAACTGGGATGCCTTTTTAAGGCATTTTCAATGGTTTGAAATCAGGTTGTCTACATGTGCTGGTCTGGACACCCTGATTAAAATGCTTATTTTTTTTTGACAAACCCATTTTCATCAGTATTAATAAAACTGCTCCAGACTACTAAATGGATCGCAGGATACATGTCAATGGATAGGAGAAGAAGAAACAGTTATATTCTATCACCCTGGTTCATGGAAAGTTTTACATTTGTGATTATGCAAATGAATTTTTGTAGATATTGAACTATAACCTAACCAGCAGATTTAGGCCTTAATTTCCTGATTTCGCCCAAAGCAGAACCGCCACCTTTTTTTCCTCTAACTAGCATTCTTTTATAATTTTAAGCATCTCTATCAAACCATTCTTTAATCCCCTCTGTCCTAACAAGGGAAGCATTATTTTTTTGAAGTCCTTATTTATATTTGGTATTTCTCATATGAGGCAGCACTCTTGTGAATCTGTGCTGTACTGCCATCCTTGATTCATCGCCGTTCCTCTGGTATGGAGCCTAAAATAACACATGGTACTCCAGCTGGTCTTTTAATATTTTACTTAGATTCATTATTACATCTCAACCGTTATAGTAACTACCTCTTGTCATATAACATAGTATTACATTAGTTTTATCTTAATTGGCCATATCAACTTGAGATGCTGCTTTTAATATCTTGTGAGCCTGAATTTCAAAATCCTTCAGCTATTCGACCGCACCCAACCTTCCCCCAGAATTATTACTGTTACACTGAATAACACTTACTTAGGGTGAATGCAGTTCAGAGAATCAGATGTATAGTTCAGCATAGCTGGAAAATTGTAATTGTACACTAATTCCCAAGCTGATTCTTCTGAGAACACAGTTTCGCAATTTTATGGTATTAAAGGCCGATTTTCTGAGCTTGTGTTGGCAGCACGGAACTTGTCCCACCCCCTAGTCATGTTGGAAAGTAGCAGTCAAACTGCTTGTAGTGCCTCATCCATTCAATCTTTCAGTGGTCATTATAGATAGGCAATATGTAAAACTTCAAGAGGAGGTATAATATTAAAGTGAAACTATTGAATATGCATCCTGAGGAAAAGACAGTGATGGCCAGAGGAAAAGCATGCTCAGAAGGGGCACATGTTACCACTTGTGAGCTAGCAGGTCTTCAATGATGGAATATATTAGAGTCCACTGTATTCATTGTGCGTTCTCATTTTTCTGTCATTTTTAATTTTATTTAAAATTTTGTTTTACAGATGCTGCCCACTCCAGCCAAATTCCATTATATTTTTAATCTCCGTGATCTTAGTCGTATTTGGCAGGGAATCCTAACTGTTACATCTGAAATTTGCCAGTCTCCGGATGTGTTGGTGTCACTCTTTCTACATGAATGCACTCGTGTTATTGCAGATAGATTTACCAACCAGCAGGACAAAGACTGGTTTGAGAGAACAGTGAAAAAGGTTAGGCAATATTTTTTCTCCCTATCTGTTTCAAAATGGTTTTTGAAAAGCTAGATATAACACTTGCGCACAGTGGACCTCCATTATAATATTAGGAGATATATAAGTATTTTGTGATAAAGGTGCCATTTTAGATAAGTCGTTTATTACTGAAGGATATAAATTGTCTAAACAACAATCTTAACTTAATCCAATATGAAAGATTCAGCCAAAATAACTGAACTAAACATCCTGCTAATCTGAAATGCTTAGGTTTTTACTGAGTATACAGTTATAAAATGTAAATATCATTTGTTGCCAAAAATGGATTTTTGCTATCATTACATGCTACAATTACATTTTAAAAGTTATTTCTGTTTCTTATTTTCCTATTTTTGTAAACTTATTTTAAGTTTAGTGACCATTTCAATGATTTGAAGAAAATCTTTGCAACAAATGTGCCACAAAGTAATGTTCATCCTAAGAACATTAGTATTTATATATTTTGTTTAATTTTTTTGTCAAGGTAAGAGGTCAGAGAGTATGCTACAGCACCACACTGTGAAGCAATTTGGTGTATTGCTTTATTTTTGGACGTTACACCAAAATATGACTATGCTGTCTTGAGTGCACAATTGGGTTTGATGTCATTTGTGTCTCTTCAAGCATTTCAGATTAGCAGAACATTTATCTAGGATGTTTTGGTGGAATCGTTCAAGTTGATTTTAGCTGAACATTGTTGTTTGACATCATGCTAACCCGTTTTTTTTGTTGAGTGCTTTATTTCTCACTAATTCATAACTTGTAGGGAATTGTTATTAAAACCATATTTAAAAGCTTACAAGGGCCAGAAAAGAAAACTGTATTAAACCAGTGTTACTACTGTGCTATGTTCCTACAATGCAGTCAAAATGTTAACAATATAGCAATGGTAGAATGATGTCTCCTAACCATGTTCAAGATTTTGTAAAGCATTTGTGGGCAGAATTTTTTGCTGAGTGGGCAGGCAGGAGGCCATTAAAAAGGCAATTAAGCTAGATTTTACGTTGCCCGTGCAATTTCGCACTTGCTGCATGGCCAAAATAGGCAGGTGGGCAGCCAACAATTTGCTAAAGCTCATCCAAGGACAGGATAAAAAGGGTCTGTAGCATCACCAGTGGTAGTAGTGAGCAGTTTTGGAGATAGTTTTCTGCTGGTTGCTTATTGGTACTTGGCAGCTTCATCTCTGTTCGGGGCTTCATTGTTAGTATGTCCAGGCTTCATTTCAGGACTTATTGGTGTCTCCAAGGCCCCCAGAGGATTCAGATCATGTGGACCCTTCCAGGTATCAGACAGCCTTCCATTACCCTGGTAATGGGGATTGTGGTCTCTGCTGGTGGCACCTCCTGTGAGGAGGAAGAGAGGGGCAGAAGGGAGACGACGCTAGGTCTCCCAATGCTGCTTCCAGGGGAATGACCTGTGGGAAGAGAGGCACAGGCGCAGGCGCAGCAGGAAGTCCAAGGCAGAAGGAACTGCTGAAGATGCCACTATCCTGCTGCCAGGGTTTGCAGGCAGTAATGCAGCTACCTCAGTATGTCCAGGGTGCAATGTTGAAGGCCTCCTCTCCAGGAAGACCGTGACCTCCATTTGTCAGATGATTGGGCCTGAGGTCACCTCCGGCTATCTGGGTGAACACCCCATGCCAGTGACTCTGAAGGTCACAGCGGCCCTCAACTTCTAAGCCTCCGGCTCTTTCTAGGGGTCAGTGGAGGATCTTTGTGGAGTCTCCCAATCAGCTGTCCACAGTTGCATCACGCTGGTGACAGAAGCTCTGTTCAGGTGGGTACTGACCTTTATTCTTTACCAGGCCAGGCTGAGCGAGCCAGAGGCTTTTCAGCAATTGCTGGGTTCTCCTGCGTCCAGGGTGCCATCGACAGCACACATGTGGCCATCAAGGCACCAGTGCGTTAGCTGGGCGCCTTCGTCAACAGGAAGGAATTCCACATCTTCAACTTGCAGATAGTGTGTGACCAAAGGATGCAGATTCTGCAAGTCTGTGCAAGGTATCCTGGCAGCTCCCATGGTGCTTACACCCTGAGACACTCCCAGGTGCCGAGGCTGTTCAGTGCTCCAGCCCAATGGATGGCTGCTGGTGACAAGGGCTATCTTTTGAAAAGGTGGCTTATGACGCCTCTCCGTGACCCAAGAACAGAGGCCAAGCAGCATTACAATAGGAGACATGCCTCCACAAGGGCAGTATTAGAGAGGGCCATAGGTCTTCTGAAGATGTTCTTCCAATGCCTGCACTGCTCAAGGGGAGCACTACAGTACCCGCCAGAGCATGTGTCACTGATAGTGGTTGCATGCTGCACTCTCCACAATCTGACACTGACACGGGGGGACCCATTGGAGGAAGAGGATCTTGACCCAGCTTCACAGGCCACAGATGATAAATCCAGTAGTGAGTCAGAAGAGGAGCACAGTAGGGAGAACACTGAGGGCATGGAGGCAGACCTCTGTAACCTTCAGGGAGGCAGGGATATAAGGGACGCCTTGATCCAACACTGCTTCAGCTAGGCTGCTAAAGATTTGTTCCATCTCATGTTAGGGCTGCCGCCTCCATCCAGGATGTCGGAAAAGACCCTTTCATTTGAAACCAAAGTTCACTCAGTGCCTGTGCAATAAAGTATCCATCACTCACGTCCAGCATTACATACTGGTGTACCCTGCACCAGAAAAAAAAGGTGAAGCATACTCAGGCCAGAACAAAAGCAAATTTAATGTTATTGTCACATTGATTGTATAATGACATTACCATTACTGATGTTGATGTCCACACCACCAGACATGTAAACCAAACATAAATGAACAGAAAATCATCCGTGGACTGTCTTGTGCTCATGGTGCCTTTAACTTATATTTCTGAGTGTTACATCTTGGTGCTCCCCTTCTTGCTGGCACTGGCATTGGAGACAGCCTGCTGACTCTGCTGTCTTGTTGGCCTTGATGACCTTGGCGGTCGTCCTCTGGCCAGTGGAGCCTCTGTTGGCCCCGCATGGGAGGGAGTGGCCAGTGCCATGGCTGGCATCTCCCTAGTTATCACAGCCTCATCAGATGCCATGGCCACTGGCGGAGGTGCAGATGAGTTGCTGCCAGCATCCAGAGCGCCCTGAGAGAAGCCTGCAGAGATGACAAACAGCTTGTGTGTCAACATGAGGTCTCACTTGACCTCCCTGCTCGCCATTGATGGACGGGCACCTAGCTGGGATACTGGGTACCTCACCCATCTTCTACACTGGCACTGACCACCTGAGGTCATTGACTGTGTGAAGGCTTTCAGGTCCAAGCGCAGCCCCAGGAACCCCTGATGTCCCTGGAGCTGTCTCTCCTTGAGAGTTGCCACTATCTCAATGGAGGAGGCAGTGCAGTTGGCCAGCATTCAGACCCTCATGGATCTCTGCCAGATCCTCCCATACCCTGCCAGACATCCAGCATCTGCCACCTAATGGACAACTCCAGAGGCTCATCATCAGCCTTCGACCCAGCATCGTCCTGATCCCCAGGAGTCCTCTGACTGCCAGCACCCTGCGCACTCTCTGCCTCCAGCTGTACCCCAAGCGAGTATGAAGTGCCCTCACCAGTGTACACTGATGCTCTAGCTGCCCATCTAATGGCCACCAAGGTGCTAGTGCCTGGTTCAGAGAGCTGGTGTGATGCAGGTGCAAATGAAGCCCGGTGCTCCTCTGGCACCTGGGATGGCCCTTCGGGGTCCAGAGAGTGAGTGCATGCTGGCGAATCTAAAGGAAAACAAGGACATATCATTAGTTAAAGTCATCATGCTGTCATTGTGCATGCCAGGCATCCTGGTGAAAACATGGAGATCTGCATCATGGTGCCCTCGTCTTTTAATGCTCAATGGGGTCTCCAGGTTTGATGCTCCCATCAATGAAGAGGCTACGTTAGAATGGTTGCACAATCTGAAACTCTCACCTCTGTGCACTGCACTTTTTGTGAGCTGCAGTGGTCTCCTCCTCCTATCTCTGGGGACAAGGATGTCCCTCTTGGCAGCCACCTCCTCCAGGAGGACTGCGAGGCACAACCGAAAAACGGGGAGCTGAGTGCCTTCCGGGGCTGCCTGTACCGTTTTAAAACCAGCCATCAGGTCGCCGTTGGACCCAGTGGCCGACAGGCCCCTGCCCTCACTTGGCTCTTCCCAACCATTGGGGAGCCGCGTTTCATGCCAGGCTGGCCTTAATTGGCCCATCAGCATGAAATCGCAGTCGCAGGTTGATCGCAGGCGGCGGGCGGCCTGTTTCCCAGCTGATCACGGGCCTGCTGCCGAAGTCAAAATTCTGCCCTATGACACAATCAAAACAAACATAAACTCATGGGGAAGAAATTCAACTCATCACTTCCTCGATGTAACGTAAGCAAAAGATCCTTGAATTTTATGGTGTGAAATGCCACACTTGCACCCATTTTATATAATCGCCTTATATTTGTATATCAGAGTCCAAGCCAGTTAATGGTCCCTAGATGCAAAATTCAGGTACAAATGAGCAGAGCTTGTACAGCATATGCTCTGACTATTTGTACCAGCATTGAGCAGCCTACAGCAATCCTAAAGAGTCCACTTAAAGTCACTCAGAAAGTAGCATAGGAATTTTTCAGTCTTTACATTTGTGGTCCCAGGACTAACAAAAATTGTCTGGCCCACTGCTGCCGCATTTGAGTATGTAGCCCCTACCCATACCAACCAAACACTCACCCCCTGCCACACCCCCCCAACCACCCCACACCAACCCATACCACAGGTTGTCTCCTATCCCTTCCATCATATTCAACAACAAAAACAGAAAATGCAGGAAAAGCTCAGCAAGTCTGACAGCATCTGCAGAGAGAGAAAAACAAAGTTAACGTTTCAAATCCCTATGACCCTTCTTCAGGGCTGAAAAGAAGTGGAAATGTGATTAAATTTATACTGTTTAAGGGGGGGGCGGGGGCGGGGGCAGATAGAAGGCCAGCGATAGGTGGGGACAAAGGAGGGATTGACAAAGTTGTCATGAACTAAAGGACAAAGGGATTGTTAATGGTAGTGGTTAGTGCTTTAAAAAAAGTGCTGATAGTGGCATAAAGGTAAGAAAGCAGAAACCCATCATATTGCTGGGTAAGTGTAGAAGCATGTCAATGCCTCCAGCCAGTGAGCTGAAGGAGGTTTTCTTCTTTTGACCACAACCTGTTGAGTGAGGCTCAATTTCAAATTTGGTTCAGACCACAGACCAGTTAGGACTCATGCACAAAGCTTCTGGGTGCAATTTTAATTTAATTTCTCACCCATTTTTGAAATCAAATTACTAATATATCCTGTTTCTATATAGGCCACTTTAGAGGATCACGGTGATGCTATTTTAACAAATATTCAGCAAGAAGAATTCTTTGTTGATTTCTTACGTGATGCTCCAGAGCCCACAGGAGATGAGCCAGATGATATGGAATTGGAAGCTCCTAAAATTTATGAACCAATTCCATCATTTGATCAGTTCGCCGAACGCCTTCAAATATATATGGAGCAGTACAATGAAGCCATCAGAGGTGCAAAGATGGATCTGGTGTTTTTCAAGGTACAGGCTTAAATTGCATTTCCTCTAGTAATGCAAATTCGTGATGCCTGATATAATCAAGGCCAAGAGATTAAGAATCAATAACAGTACTATTCTTTGCTTGGAAGTATTTATATCTTTGCAATCGCTGATAAAACAAATACGTTTCCATTAAGTTTCAATCCCTGAATGTCCTAGACATAACCGTTGTTAAGCTGATATCGGCTAAGCAACCCTGCTGCTTCTGTGATGAACATAAGGATTTCATATTCTTTTGTCCTTGATCTTCCTTTTAAACTAAACTACCAGCTCCACTGTTGTGCTGCTGGTGAAGCTTAAAACCATATTCACAGAGGAGTTAGTGGAGTTGGAGCTAAATGGGGTATTATACAAATGAGCTTCATGATGAAAGCCTTAGAATAGATATGTTAATCTGGCATTGCTCTTTTCAGATACAGATGGGCCAGCTGCATTTTTTTCAGCACATTAAAATTTATAGGATTTACACTTTTTCTTTGTGTTGCAAGTATTTATGCCTTTTTTTTGTATCAACCTATAACTTACTGTAAAAGTGTATTACTTGCCAAATAAAAACTGGCAATATTATGTTGTTACCCGGTACTGGATTAGTGTTTTGGATGTGACTCATTATTTTCAATTTAAACAATGCACAGTAAATTTATTTTATTCTAGTTTACAAATGTAATTCTTTGTTGTTAAAAGGATGCAATGATACATTTGGTGAAGATATCCCGCGTCATTCGGACTCCACAAGGAAATGCTTTGCTGGTAGGAGTTGGTGGATCTGGAAAACAAAGCCTTACAAGACTGGTTTCATATATTGCAGGGTATCAAAGCTTTCAAATTGTACTCACAAGGTAAAAGTCTTTTGCAGTGCTTTTTATTAATCCACTACCTTTGTAACATTATCTCCTTTTATTACTTAATTTGTGGCAGAGTGGATGCAGGAGCAGATTTTATCCTGGCTATTAATATCTCTTGGCCTCAATACCGGATAATGGATGTAAATATCTGTAGTTGCAGAACAGTTTTGCATGGATGTATACAATCTGGCACGTAAAAGCTGGAGGATGTGTTGTATTTCTTTTGAAGTTGGGTCAGTATAATTTAAAATAGAGAAAGTGATAAAGCAATGTTGAATTTCAACCATCTACTGTGATTTATTAATGCTCAGGCCACGTCATCCTGTGTTGAAAATGATCAAAATAATCAGTGCAGCCAGGACAATAAATGTAGCTGCTAATTACAGAAGAAAACCTAAATAAAAATGTTTAGCATCCTAAATAAGCAGCTACTACTTACGTAAAAGGAAAATACTGCAGATGCTGGAAATCTGAAACAGAAGCAGAAAATGCTGGAAAAACTCCTTTTTTCGATCTTTTTTCCCACCACTGCCCCCCTCCCCCACAACCCACCCGCACAAGGGCCATCTGTCACTTGTTCATGTTGTTCTTTCCAGAGAGCTTACCCTTGTCCTGCTATTACCACATTCTGCTTTCTGACCTTAATGCCACCATCAGCACCTCCTTTAGCCAGTACCACTATCATTAACACCCCCTTTGTCCTTTTGTTCATGACACCTTTGTCAATCTCTCCTTTGCCTGCACCTATTGCTGGCCTTCTATCCAGCTTCACCTTCCCCATCCCCCTTAAACAGTATAAATATCATCACATTTTTACTTCTCTTTAGCTCTGAAAAAGAGTCATATGGACTCGAAACGTTAACTCTGTCTTTCTCTCCGCTGATGAGGTTAGACCTGCTGAGTTTTTTCAGCATTTTCTGTTTTTGAGCCATTATTACATCTTACTTTAATGCATCACATCTGTTATATAAATTTTCCATTCCAGAGACTAAGGGCAGAATTTTGCCCTTGATGGGCAGGTGGGCCCCACCAGCTTGGCGGCAGGTGGGCAGCCAATCGCCGCCGCCGAAATGGGCTCCACCACCATTTTAAGTGGACGGGCCAATTAAGGCCCGCCCAGCAAGACACCTGGCGGGAAGCACTTCCTGTGCCTGCTGGGGTGGGGGGGATTCCCCAACTGACAGAGTGTGCTCTTTCGCGCATGGCATTGACAGGTCGGTGGGTGGACAGCTGATTTCACTGTCCCCCCATCTTCCTGAATATTTAAATGAGGCGGGATGACGTTTCTCCCTGACGTCATCCTGGATCACTTTCGCGTCGGCAAACAGGCCCTGCCCCCAGCCCGCCGCCGGAAAAATTCTGTCTGAAGTGCATGGCGTTTGGGATTAGTGGCAAGTTTCCCACTGAACGGCGGGTCAGGTTCTCATGCCCAATCTTCTGCTTGAAACCTCATTAATTATGCTTAGGTAAGCTGTTCACTGAATGACGTGGCAGGGCAGGCACTGCTTCGCCTGACCACCGTCACCTCATGGGGTCAAAGTTCCTAGTGCCATATTACTGTCTGCAGCCCAGCTGTGTGGGCGGAAGTTCCAGAGGTGGGTCCAAGGAACAAGCAGAGTGCGGCAAGGTTTAGCCATGACTCACTGGAGGCTATAATTTGAGGTGTCTGCCAGAACCAGGAGGTTCTTTTCCCCAGGGATGGATTTAGGAGGTCCACCAACCTCACTTCACCGGCCTGGGTAGCGGTCGTGAAGGAGGTTAGTTCTGTAGGCAACTGCCAGAGAAATGCCATCCAATGTAGGAAGAGGATGAATGATTTTATCTGCTCTGACAGGGCATTATCTGCTCAACCTTCAGCTCACTCCAAACTCACACTCTCATCATGGCATTGTGCACTCAAAATGTCAGACAGCTCAGGGATCTCACGTAATATTAGCAGGGGAGATATCAGCATTGAAAGCGTATTCACCAGCATCTCATCTACCAACCTGCACAAACTCCATCTTCAGCCCTTACTGGAGGGCTCAGCACACACAGGAGGCACGCATTCCAAATGTCTGCTCCATCCCTTCTCATCACATCCCATCCTATTGCTTTATGCAGGCCAAGCTTGCCTACAACAAGAGGGAGAGATCCCAGACTGGCAGAGGGATGGCCAACATCCAGGATCTCTCCAAACTCAAGGAGGATGTCGCTGAGTTGGCAGGGGAGGGCAGAGATTGCTTCTGTGGTGAAGGCGAGATCGAAACCTGTGTGCATGAGCCCCCTATGAGTTGACCACCCTAAAATTCACAGTGAGTGACATGCAATGTTGTCTTCTACCAGCTTATGAACTAAATCTATCTTCTCTGTCTTACAGACAGCTGCAAGTCCAGATAAACCAGCACAGATAACATAGGCCCCCAGCCCCCAGGCCACCTCAGAGGAGGATGCTGAGGATCCATTTGAAGAAGACTCTTAATTGTGTTCATCTTCAGCCTCCACCATCACAAGGACAACATCCTGGTGGGTCATAGATCTAGATTAGGCTTGGGATCACATTCTGGGGAATGCTTCACTGAAACGTGTCTGCAGCAGTCGGAGGCAGTGACAGCCCAGGTCTCTGGCACTCAGAGGATTGCTGGAGAACAGGCACCCACTGAGTCTGAGTAAGTTGATAAGCCTCTTTAAATGGCTGTCGCAAACATGCTGGTGATGCAACAACAGGTGGTGAAACATCAGGCAGAGTTGCGAGAGACAGTCAACAGACTGGAGTGAAGGATGAAGGAGTCCGTCAGCGTTCTGGCTGACATTTTGGCTCCGACATGCAAGTGCCTCAAGGTCTTCTTGGGAAGGATGGTGGCTGCTTTGGAGACCTTGGTCCAGCAGATGTTACCAGATTTGCACTCAGACTTGTTCTCCATCGCTATAGACATTGGTGGGATCCATCAGTGGCTTGGCGAGAGGGGGGCTGGGCACCTCACTCCAGATGCTCCTTCTCCACAAACAGTCAGACAGGGGCCTTTGGGCACCCAAAGGGAGGAAAACCAGCAGCTGGACACCTGGGGCCATCCACTCGTGACTCCAAGCTTGTCCAGCCGATCCCAAACCTCCCTGCCTGTGATCCCTCACCTCCAGCTACACAGGCCGAGGAGGGTGCACCTGCCCCATAGCAAAATACTCAAAATAGGGCGTGGATCTCCAGGTCTCGGTCAATGCCCTCCAAAGTCATCAAAGACAACAAGATGTAGCGTTCAGCAGGCTGCCTCCAACTCTGCAGCACATGTCAGGGATGCACCAAGACATAACGGTAGGGTTAGAAAGATTAAGAAACATTGATATCACTTCTAGCTCATGAGCGTTCATTCACTGTATATATCACGCTGTTCGTCATTTGAATGCGTCATTCACATGCATCTATGTGCCTTCTTATTGCAAGGTTGACCTAACCTCCCACTCCGTGATGATCTCCTTTTGTGAGCCTCATACTCATGTGATGTCTCGACTCATATACTTTGCTCCTCTGATGTGAAATGTCAGGGAGATACGTCAAGCTCTTTGTGGAAAGTGACTGTAATTTGCATTATGAACTTTTATTCCTTACAAGACACCATGGAGTTCTGTGTGCTGAATTGCCTTGAAGGATCACCAGCAATGGTGACTCATCTTCAAATAGCTGTCTTCATTGTTAGTGCCAATGCACAAGACCTGCAGCCATGATGGTCTCTCCAGCCATGTGCACGTCTCTGTGGCCACAGGAAGTGTCCCATTCAGGAGGCCACAATTGCACCAAGTCCACTTGACGCAGGGGGGCACTGGCGTGCTGCCTTTCACTTCCTAGAGTGGCTGACTGCAGCCTTAGCTGCTGACCTTTCAAAGATTAGGGCCCAGTTAAACCTGAGGGTTGGAGGCCCAAGGCTGAATGCTGACCTTGCTCTTGATATGAGTGGTTGTGAAGGCATTCAGATCACTGGCATGCCACTAAGGAACAGGAGAAATGTGCTCGGGTCCCCTCGTCAGCACTTTACTCTTTCCGGAACTGTGTGGAATGAGTGTGTCACGGACACGGATTCCGCATCGAGCCTCTTTGCTGGCATCTTCTCATGGAAGCTCACCATCATCTTCCTGCTCAGCCTCCTGCCCTTCCAGGTCTTCTTCATCTGAGGAGTCCTCAGCCTCCTCCATGTCTCCCTGCGGCAGGTCATCTCCCTTTTGAAGTGCCAGGTTTTTCAGGGCACAACACATCACCATTATGCCAGATACGCTCCATGAAGAGTATTACAGAGCCACACCTGAGCAGTCCAAGCATTGGAAGCACATCTTTAGGATCCTGATGGCCTGCTCCATGATGGATCTTGTCGAGCTATGCACAGCGTTGTATCTCTCCTCTGAGATACATTGAGCAGCCATCTTTTCAGCATGTACCCTTATCACCAAGCAGCCAGAGCTGTAAGCGCTGTGGCCCTTCAAATATCGGAGGTACCTGTGAGTGACTCAGGATGTGGGATTCATGGGAGCTCCCAGGGTACCTGGCACAAACGTGCATGCTGTGTTAATGAACATCCTGTTAATGAACATCACGGGCTGCTGCCATGGAGCTGTCAAAGCCACATGTTTGCAATTGATCACCCCTACAATCCAGGGAAGTAACTGCACTCTATAATCTAGGAAAGCCTGAGATAACTGCGAAGCGCAGGAATCTGGCAGCCTGGCCAGCTTCATCCAGTATGAACTTCACATAATGATGAGCCTTACTGTGAAGGGTGTCTGTCACCTCCTTGATACATTTATGTGTTGAGGACTGAGAGATGCCACATAGATCCCCTGTGGATCCCTGGAATGACTCGCTGGCAAAAAAATTGAGTGTGGCAGTGATCTTCATGGACACTGGCAGTGGATGTCCTCCCAGCCCATGCAGTGTTAGCTCCTCCCACAGAGAGTGGCAAGTATGAACCACCACATCTCTTGACAAGCATAGAACTGTGCGGCATTTTCTCTCATTCATCTACAGATAGGAAAGGCATCTTTGGTAGACCCTTGAGGCGGAATTGTCTCAGATTTGATCTAAGTGCAGTAGCGGGCGAGAAAATTACGTTTTACCTGCTGGCCGCAATGTTGGCTTTTTGCACCATGTCATCCCATTCCCGCCTCATTACTTATGCAACCACAGGGAACACACCGTCTCGCTGACGGGCGGTCTCCAATTTGCCCACCACGCTGTTACCTTGCTGCTTTCTCATGCAGGGTACCATATTTAAATGGAAGTTGTGTGCACACTTCTCAATGCTTATAGCCCAGGAAGGCACCGGTGAAGGCGTGGCCCCAAAAAACAAGAATTGTACAGGCCCCTGATTCAGTGACGCATCCCTGGGATGCTTCTAGACATCATGGAGGCCTGCTCTGGCTGCAGGAGGCCCACCAACCTCACCACTCTGGCTTGGGAGGTCTTGGCAAGGGTGGTCAGTGCCAATGCTGCTCACAAGAGGTTGGCCATCCAGTGCATAAAATGGATAAATGATTTCATCTGTGCTGCCAGGGTAAGGTAACCATCTCATCGCTGTAAACTCACACTCACAAGGCCATCACACATTCACTGGCATCTCACTCACTGCCAGCTCAAGAGACATCACCAGTCTCTCTCTCACACACACCCTCACATCTCCATCTGGCCTCATCTCCTCTGGAGAATGTCCCTCAGCCCTCGCCATCTCGAGGCCATTTGCACAGATCAACATGCGCCCCCACACACCTTGGGACACCCTACTTCCTCAATACAGCCCTCACCCTGCAGCCTCTTCCCTTGCCTGAGGCCACTTGTCTCCCTTTCCCAACCAAGCTCCAGCCCTGCAGCCATTGAAAAATGGCCCCCACTTTATGGCTTGGCTGGTAGGTAGAGACCTGCCCGTGAGCCCCCCTAAAAGTGATAAGGTGCTGCCTGCGAAGCCTGGTACTGATGACCATGAGTGCTGCCCGAAGCAAGATAGGAAATGAACCTCGAAGTCCTGAGCGAAGTGCAGCTCACCAAGTGCATGTTGCTTATGTACAGTTGTGAACATGCCGACGTGCCTGGTGTTTCCAGCATGGTGGGATTATTCCGGCAATAATGGCTTATAATGATATGCAGATGTATTTAAATGACTTTCCCGAAGTACGGCAGCAGGAAACATAGCCTGCCATTGATGGGCGGAGCAATTACAAACTGGTTTCACGAAGGCATAAAACAAATTTTTGGCTTTCTGCACCCCCCCCCTCACCTGCCCTGACACCCGACACAAAGACGGAAAATTCTGGCCTTGGCTCTGTGAGTTACCTCCGTGGGATGGGTCTGATCTCCTCATCCAATGGGTGTTGTTGGGGCTTCCCTGGACAACGGACCTCAGGCCTGGTCTCTTCTTGAAGCAATGCTAGGTGGCACCGAGCCATTCTTCCCCTCCTCAAAAGGACCACTGCCATCAAGAAAGCAGCATTGAGTGCAGGCTCCTTCTCCCTGTGGACAGATAGATCCAACAGATTGATGAAAGGTGGGCAATGATCGTCAATCTCTCATCAGAAAGCCATTGTCATGCCCTAGAGCTGTGTCTGCACTACTCACCTTTCCCTGATCCAGCATTCCAGTTGAGGCGCAACCTCACAGATCTAGGTGACCAAGATACTTGACACCTCAATCCCTAGAGGTTGGAAGAGGCTTCAGTGCATGCCTGATGTGTTCAGCCTGACCAAAGGCATCCCTACTATGTCTGATCTGGTATACTGATTATGCCTAACCTGCACTTTTGGAATGACTGGATGCCCTTTGGCTCATTAGCCATGCCTATTGGAGAGAGCACCTTAGAGGCTTTCATTGATCATCTTGCAGATATCCAGCAGCAATTCTCCCTTCTCATATCCCTCTCTGTTAACGCTCCAGCCTCCCTCAGTATCCCTGGATCCCACTGTCATCGTGATGGATGTTTCAGATTTCCCCCTGAACCTATCACTGTTGATGCCCACATAGCCCATGTGGACCTCACCCCTCCCCATCTTGAGGCTGTGTGCATGGTCACATACAGAGGCGACCCCTCAACCACCGCCACCACCCGCCCACCACCCCCCCCACCCCCCCCGCAACCCCCCCCCCCCCCCCCCCCCCCACCCACCCCCACCCCCACCACCAAGGGAGCTTTGAGTATCCTCCGACTGTATTATGTTTTCCCTAATTACAGGCTACAGATGCCTCCCCTGATCATGACCATCCCATCTGCAGCTCAGTATCGAGCCAGACACCCCCATCACTTCTGAGTGTGAAACTATGACCATGCACAGCACACCAAGCTGTGCCTGATTCCCATTGAGCAGACAGGCCTTGCCCCACCTAGTGTGGGAAGACGATGTGCGTGCCATTCATAGCCCTGTAGCATGACCTGCAAAGCCCCAGGCCTGCCTTAATCTCTCACCCCGACTAAGTGGTCCACAGAACTACAGAACTGTCTTTAATCTCTCAACCAACCCAGGGACTATGACTGTCTTTCACTCAGCTCTCTGGCTCCTTCAGGACTGGCCTCAAGACCGTTTCCTCTCCATGAGTCTCTGTGCAACTCTTCCCTCGCGTGCCAAACTAACCCCCCCTCATGAGACAGCTTCCTACTGTAGAGTCACAAGAAACATAAGAAATAGGAACAGGAGTAGACCATTCGGTCCCTCAAGCCTGTTCTGCCATTCAATAAGATCATAGCTGATCTGTGTACATCCCCTCGCATTCATGCAATCGGAATCCCACCCGCCCCACCCTCCCCGTTCTGTGTCTGCGTTCCATAGTTCCATGTCAGGTTTCAGCTTTCCCACCCCCAATCTTCCCTCTGCCTGCCATCGTGCCCCCCCCCACCCCGTAAACACCACCATACCCCCTTCACCCTTGTGTCTTAGTCTTTTTCTCTGCCCCTCCCTCTCTAACCCCATCATGTTCATTTCACCCTCTTGTCTCAGTCATCTGTTTCTCCTCCAACCCCAGTTGTCATGCTGGTCTCTGTTTTAGAATGCAGCCCTGCCTGAGGCCTACAGCACACAATGCTGTCATCTCGGACTAACCCAGCACCCACTGTGAGCAGCCCAGCTCAACACCTGCGGCACCTACGGTGAGCGGCCCAAGCATAAACCCCACCAGTGTGTGCTTATCCTGGCATCGCTGAGGACTTGGAGCAGCGCTGTTGCAGTTAGGCTCTGAATGTTGCACTCACCTCAAAGCCACAAGTGAAGTGAGAGTGGACTGCTGTACACCACTTATGTATGCTCGTGAATGAGACCGGTCTAATTGCCCACAGGTGTGGCACGTAATAAGGAAGGGGAACGTGATTCCGGCGAGTTGCATTTTTAATGAGTATTCATGACATGCTAGTGCATGCAGATGGGGTTCCCTTCAAGGGTCAGCGGGAAATATGACCTGCACACAGCCCATCATGAAAGTGGTGAGGGGAAAATTAGGATTTGTTTTTCTGCTGGCGGGTTTCTGACTTTTGGCCTCGCTCCAAAATTTCTGCTCCTGCCCGCTATGAAACCCATTGTTGATGGGACCAGGAAATTTCATCCACAATGTTAGTCAGGAACTGGTAGTCTCCATAAAACAAACCACCAACATTTACAGACCAGATTGTGAATATAGAAATGCCTACCTTGTGAATATACTTGTAAACTCATTCAGCAACTATGGGTATTTACATCCATTTGGTCTAAGGCCAAAAGATAGACTGCCAGTTGCCCTAACTCACTGTGGCAAGCCTTGAATTTTACAGCAGTTTCCACTGTTTATTTTTATTTGTTCATTGGATGTGGGCATTGCTAGCCAGGCTCTGGGGACCCGGGTTCGAATCCCACCATGGCAGATGTGGAATGTGAATTCAATAAAAACCTGGAATTAAAAGTCTAATGATGACCATGAAACCATTGTCGATTGTTGTAAAAACCCATCTGGTTCACTAATTTCCTTTAAGGAAGGAAATCTGCTGTCCTTATCTAGTCTGGCCTACATGTGTCTCCAGACATACAGCAATGATGTTGACTCTTACGTGCTCTCTGAGCAAGGGCAATTAGGCATGGGCAATCAAATGCTGGCCTAGCCAGTGATGCTCACATCCCATAAATTAATAAAAAAAGGCCAGCATTTATTACCCTAGAGGGCATTTAAGAGTCAACCACGTTGCTGTGGGTCACATGTAGGCCAGACCAGGTAAGTAAAGCAGATTTGCTTCCCTAAAGGGCATTAGTGAACCAGATGGGTTTTTACAACAATGGCTTTATGGTTATCTTTAGACATTTAATTCCTGATTTTTACTGAATCCAAATTCCACCATCTGCCATGGTGGGATTTGAACTGGGATCCCAAAGTATTTACCCTAGATCTCGGGATTATTAGTCCAACGACAAAACGCAACGCCATCATCTCCCTCATTTGTTTACTGTCTCTAAACTCCTGACCTCCAAAATATTCTCTCTCTGTATTCCTCCATCTTTGGTTACATAAATTTATGTAAACATAAATGCAGAATAAATGTCTGGAGCCTTCAGCTTTCTGCACCTTGCTGTCTGCAGTTTCCTCTGTTAAGCTTTTTACTAAATATTCTCTAACATTCAGTCAACACTTGTAACCTCTCTTTGTTTTGGTGTCTGTTTTCCATATGCCTATTAGTGAAGTGCCTTGGGACATTCTTTATAGTAAAGGCACTATCATTTCTGTGTATAGCTTCTGTGTATTTCTGTTTTAGAACTTACAATACAGGTAACCTTATGGATGATCTGAAGATCCTGTACCGCACAGCTGGACAAAAAGGAATGGGTGTGGCATTCATATTTACAGACAACGAAATAAAGGATGAGTCCTTCTTGGAATACATGAACAATGTTTTAGCCTCAGGTGAGGTCTCAAACCTCTTTGCTCGAGATGAAATTGATGAAATTACCCAAGATTTAATTCCAGTAATGAAAAAAGAGTATCCAAGACGGCCACCAACTGTTGAAAATCTCTATGATTACTTCCTTTCACGAGTACGCAGTAATCTGCATGTAATTCTTTGTTTTTCTCCTGTTGGAGAGAAATTCCGGACTCGTGCATTGAAATTTCCTGGTCTAATCTCTGGTTGCACCATGGACTGGTTTCAACGTTGGCCCAAAGATGCTCTTGTTGCAGTCGCTCAACATTTCCTAACTTCATATAGAATAGAGTGCACACCACAAGTTAAGCAGAGTGTTGTGAACACTATGGGAACATTTCAAGATACTGTGGCAGAGAAATGTGTTGAATACTTCGAGCGATTTAGGCGTCAGACCTATGTGACTCCCAAGTCTTACTTATCTTTTATTGGAGGCTACAAATGTATCTATGGAGAGAAGTTTGCTTATGTGGAAATGCTGTCTAACAGAATGAAGACAGGTACAGATTTATCTATTTAATTAGTGTGCCACTGCTCATGTTCTGTAATTATCTACAAATAGTCAATTCTGCATTTATCTGTGTGCTGCAGTTTAGTTACTTAGTTCTGTTTTCTTTTATTGATTCAGAAAATTAATAAGGGGAGCCTGAAGTGTTTCAATAATTCAGTCATTAATTAAACTGCAAGGCATATTAAGAAAACCTGTTAATTTGTTATTCAGGTAAAAGAAAATGTCTAACATTGTGTGTACCAGTCCTCTCTATTATTTAAATGTAAAGATGACTGCTAACAACCTGATGACATTCAGAAGAGGCATTCACCTGAAGGTTTTATCAATCAATCATTGTAAACAATAGAAATAAACGCAAGGGATGACCAACTGTGGAATCGGTTTGTTGGGGCCAATAAGTTTCACCAATGATTATATTTGCTGCCTCATAATTTATGTTCACCTTGCAGGTTATTAGAAGGATGTTACTTTTATTGAATTTTGAGAAAATACTAATGGAGGAACAAATCAGATTTTGAATCAAGCCTAGTGAATATAGGATTTGAGCAGGTTCAGAACACTGGGCAGTATCTTTATTGTTATCATGGTGACTGAACTGCTCACTGATGATTGCCAATAAATAACCTTTGTTCTGTAAAGCAAGTCACAAACTTTCTTACATTCATCAGGAGACATACATCAGATCACAATTTCAGTCTCAGTTCTGTGATCTCATACCCACATGAACCACGGTGTGCTTGCACTAAACAATAAGGAAAATCAAAAGAAGTTTGGATATGAGGTTATTCCAGTGTTTAATATAGTAGTAAAAGCCTCCCATTAACATTTTCGAGTTCTAGTTTAACTAGTATACCACAGCATGTTTATTGTAAGAGGAAAAATATTTTACAGTTAGAAGAGCTGGATGGCATGTAGAATGGTAAAGAAAGGGCAGGACGAGAGAGATGGACAAAAGAAGAAGAAAACTAGAAAAAAAAGTGCATCAATTCCACGCGGTTGTCTCATGAATCCTTTGTGATATACAAATTAGCACGTTTATTAATATTTTTGTACTCAACCTGTAGTGATGCCTCAGTTATAAGGCTCACAAATGAAAATCTTACACCTAGGATATGCCTGATGTTGACCCTCTTTTGTAAGGAGAATCACCATTGGTGTCTCTGCAGAACAAATTTAAATTCAGAGATATGCTCATGTACACACAAAATGCCAACTGTCACCATTCAGTATATTTCGCTAATTAGAAAGGATAATTTATATCAGGACACAATTCCTTGGCCTTAGGTATTTTTTACCATCTCTTGCAGTTCCTCTTGTCTTTGAATGCTGTCCTTTGCCTCTACCTAGGGAAAAATGGAGCATGGGAGGGTGTGTATGGGGTCTGGGTGGGCTATTGATCTACTCTCCAAGTCTTAGCTAAGGCTGCTCCAAGCAGACCACTACAGATCTGTAGGAGCAGTCTGGGGTGAAGTCTTCCCCATTTTTTTCTTCCTTTATGCAGAAGTTCATTGTCTTCTAGATACCTCATCTCCTGAATTAAAGAACACTAAAATGGAAATATTGGGAATGAAAGTCAACCATTTCTGGGCAGGAAACAAGGGATCGTGATCATGATTTGGAGTAACACCATGTAGAGTGAAGCCAACTTCCATTTGTATGCTAGCTACACCAACCATCAACCTTGAGCCCACAAATGCAACCATGCTGCTTGCCCAACACCTAGACTGAGATTTTCATTGAGTTATGGAGACTCCATGCCTTATCCAAAATGGTGTGGGGACCCTAGTTCAGGAGGCCCCACCCCCACTTCCTATTTTTGCCAGGTGGGGAATGGATTTGGAAATAACTCACATATGCAGGAAACCCAAACTCAGCAGGGCCATTTGAACTCAGTGCTGAGTTCATATAGACCCCATTTTGACTGGGGCAAAGGTGTTATCCCGCAGTGTGGGCATACAATTTTTTTTAGAGTAGACATAAATGCTTGTAAAGGGTGGATAACGTCTGTAGAACTGTCAAGTTGCAAAGTAATTTAAATCTGTTGACCTTTAAAGTTTGGGAATAACACAGTATGCCTGTGTCTCCGAGTTGAACAAATGGTGCTTACAGTTCCTGTGGCTGTTTGCTGGATAAAGCCCAGATTCTTGTTCCCAAGTCAAGTGTGCAGAGCTGGGAAATTTTCCGGCTCATCACACCCATCTCCTGAAAATATGCCCCAAATTGTGGGATTTTCGTTCCAGGGTTGGGGCTCAGAAGTCAGGTCCACTGCCGCCAGAAACAGTTTGGAAGTGGGCACAGAGGTCGCAAGTGCCAAGGTGGAATGGTTAAAAAGCCCACCTTGGTTTCCTGGGGTTTTGCCCCACTTGTTTTATTTAATATTAGCTCTAGCCCTCATCCCTCACACCCCGTCAACCCCCATTCTCCCCCCATGCCCCATCCATACCAACTCATGCCAACCCATGCCTCCCATCCACTTACAATGGTCCTTCACACCTTTCATGCCAATCCATGCTAATCTCCATGGCCCCTTATATTCCCTAAACTAACTTTGGCCAACTGTTTGTTTATTTAACCCTAAGGGCTAAAATTATAATATTATTACTACTTACCTGCTTCCACAGTCTGTCATTATCATCGTGGGGGCTTTTAAGTCACAGCTTGATTGACAGCGCCAAAAAGAAGAGTTTAACTGGCTTTGATCTGCACTTATGAATACAAATGTTTGTTTTAATATGGGATTAAGTACTTGAGGGGATTTCAATGTATTGCATGAACTTTTATCAATGAGAAAGTGTTTTGTATGTAGTAACATCCGTAATAGATACTTAGAACTTTACTTTACTCCTGAGGTCTGCACATAGTGGATACAGGGTGAATTAGTGTGGAGGGGTGTAAGGGCAAAGGGAAGTGGCCAGGGGGCATAGATTGACATGAGCTGGCACTGAGTTGGCATGGGGGCTATAAGGAGCCATGGGGATGAGTGGGGGTTATGGATTGGCATGAAAGGTATGAGGGGCCATTGGAGGTAGGTAGGAGGCATGGGTTGGCATGAGTTGGTATGGATGGGGCATCAGGAGTCGGTGGGGCGGGGGGCATGGCAGGGTGTGAGGGTGTCAGAGCTAGAGCTAATATGGAATAAAACAAGTGGGACAAAGCCCCAGAAAGCCAAGGCGGCATTTTAACCAGCTCACCTTGGCACTTGCAGCCGTTGTGCCCGCCTCTGAACTGTTTCCGGGGGGAGGGAGGGGGTGGACCCAACTCCAGCACACCACTTCCCAACCCCCGGAAAGAAAATCCCACAGTTTGGGTCACATTTTCCCAAGAAGGGTGTAGTTAGCCAAAAAATTTCCCAATTCTGGCACACCTGCCTTGGGAACAGAAATCCGGGATTTTGCCTTGGATCAGCAAAAACTTTTCTTTCACTTAATATTGAAAGATCAAAACCATCCTGTTTAAACCACAGGTGCAATTAGACTGGGCTTCAGTTGACTGTCTTAGCCAAAGGATGATAGCTGTCATTGTAACACTCCCTCGATGCTCCACTGAAGGTTCAGCCTAGATTATGTTATCATCTCCCAGAATGGGGTTTGAAGCCAAAATGAGAATGTTATCAACTGGGCCAAGCTGATATGAATGCAATGTAAAATGAATCAAAATTTTGTGGCGTATACATTTGCAGGCTGCCCACTGGATTTTATGAGCCTCCCAACCTTCAAACTGGCTGGTGGGGTGGGGGGAGGGGGGCAAAACATCCATCTCAATCTGTGTATGCAAGTCCAAATATAGGACCCTATATCACAGGTACAATTCAAGCGGACTCTTGGTTCTGTACATTTCCTAGCATACAGCTAGCTATGTAAAAAGAATAGAATGCAGTAACTGCATGATGGTATTTACCCAAGGAACCCATTATACTGCTTCCTAACACCTTGGCCAGGATTTTACTGCCCTGCCATGGCGTGTCACCCCCCCCCAGCGGATGTGGTGAGCCATTTAAATCTGCATTCAGTTCAGTGGGACTGTAATATCCTGCCGGGCGGGAGGGGCCATAAAATCCTGGCCTTTAAAATGTACCATGCCAATATAACTCTTAAAGATGCATGACTTTTAATGTTCTGACTTAGTTTGTCATTTTATTCGAGGAGAACTGCCCTTGTTTCCTGTTGAATTTTTATCCCACTTCTAGGTCTGGCAAAGCTAATGGAAGCCGAGGTGTCAGTAAATGAACTGTCCAAAGAACTTGTGATTAAGGAAAAAGACTTGGCAATCGCTTCAAACAAAGCAAATGAAGTTCTGGAGGAAGTGACTTTAAAGGCCCAGGCTGCTGAAATTGTTAAAATGCAGGTTCAAAAAGTGAAAGACAAAGCTCAGATCATCGTAGATGAGATTGCGGCCGACAAAGCTGTTGCTGAAACAAAACTGGAAGCAGCTAAGCCTGCTTTGGAAGAGGCTGAAGCAGCTTTACAGGTCTGTATGCTAACAATGTATATAAATGCATTTTGTACATTTAATCTGAAGAGGAGATGTTACACTCTCCAATCCCGCAACGACCACACGAGACTTAGGCTTCCTTTTAACCGGTTTTATTCAAGCATATGCAAGGGAGCCAAGGGATATACAATGATTCCTACGAATGAAGACCCGGCTCCCAGATTGATTACATTTCACTACTTTTGTACCTTTTCTTATCGTAACACATTTGAGTACATTTGAATACATCCAACTGGTAACCAACTCACGGCTCCATACTATCTCTGTCCTACTGAGTACATAAACATGTGATTTCGCTAACCAATTATTCTAAAGGATGTATACATAATTATATTATCCAATCAAAGTTAAAACACGTACACAAGGACCTTGTTTCTTACAACTCAAGACTGTTTGTGTTTCATCAAAGCCCCCTCTTTGTCCATTGCTTATCTTCCCTTATCTAAGCTAAAACCATTTTGTCCCTTCCCTTGTCTGAGAGAGGAGCACACTTAATCTAATTTATTTCATACTTTATCTCCAGCCTGGCTCTCAAGGCTGTGCATTGTCCATCTGGTTTTCCTCAACTGTTAATAAGTTTAACATCAATGGCTGCCTGGAGATTTAAGTGTGATCAGCAAATTCTTATTGTGTTTTCTTTTAATATATTTAATTTCCCCCTAACAAACCCATAAGATTTACCACTTCTGAACAGGAAAGGTGAAGAATTTAAATGGCTACTTACTAGACATGGGTTAGACCATCAGTTGGTTTCCAATCGTCCATTCTAAGTTGCCCTATTTCAATAGCCACTATAAGATAATGCTGTTGATTTTGGTACTTTTCTCTCTGGGATGAACAAAGGCAGTAATAGTTCTTACTGTCCCTTTTCCTGTAACCTGATATTTATCAGGCTACTATTAACGGAGTTATCTTTGCACACCACCCATTGCTTATGTTGGGAACCTGTTACAATAGCCAGGATTTTACAGCCCCTTCCACCCGGCGGGATATTACCATCCTGCTGAACTGAATGCAGATTTAAATGGCTTGCCGCATTTGCCAGGGGAGACAAACCGTTGAGGGGCTGTAAAATCCTGGCCAATGTGTGTGTTTGGGATGGGAGAAGGAATTCAATAGCAAAATGGACTTAATGAATCAAACTACTTGGTATCCAGAATTCATAGATCAATGCCAGAATTTTAGTGTAACTGCAATCTTCTGCTTGTATTTTGGGTTATTTTTTTATAAAAATATGTAAAACTGACAGCATTGAAATGTATGGAGAACGCACAAAGTATATTGGAGGGTAGGAGTAGAATAATTTCAGAATTATTTTCTAATTTCTTTCTAATACCTTCTAATTTCCCAAAGTTTATTGGTCTTGTCATATTTATAATTATAATTTGCAGGTTCAGGCAATTAAATTTTGGGAATACTGTTGCCATTGATTTTGCTCACTACTCCAAACTCCATTCTCAAATGTTTGCCTCCATCCCTGACAACAATCTGAGACTAAAACAATCTGTTCTCAACTTTGACATCATGTTTGACCCCAAGTTGAGCTTGCGATGATATATTCCCGCCATCACCATGGCCGCCTATTTTCACCTCTGTAATATTGCCTGTCTTCACCCTTGTCACAATTCGTTTGCTGCTGAAACCGTTTTTCATGTCTTTGTTACCTCCAGATTTGACTATACCCACACACTTTTTGTTGGTCTCCCATATTGTACCCTACATAAACTTGAGGTCATTCAAAACTCTGCTGCCTCTGTACTAACTTGCACCAAGTCACTTACCACCTCTGTGCTTGCTGGCTCTTGGTCAAGTAATATCTTGATTTTAAAATGTCCATCCTTGTTTTCAAATCCTTCTGTGGCTTTTCCCCTCCCTACCTCTGTAATCTCCTCTCACCCCAAAATCTTAGAGAAATCTGTGCTCATCTAGTTCTGGCCTCTTGAGCATTCCTGATTTTAATTGATCCATCATTGGTGGCTGTGTCTTCAGTTGCATATGACCTAAGCTCTAGAATTCTCTCCCTACACTTCTCTGCCTCTACCACACTTTCCTTCTTTAAGGCATTCCTTAAAACCTACATCATTGACCCTGCCTTTGGTCACCTGCCTAATGGGTTGGATTTTCGCAGAGTTGGGATGACTTGGAAGCCCTTTAAAATGGTGGCTTGGACCAAGTTCCAGAATACTTGACCCCATTCCTGGGGTTTTCGGGAGTGCTTTTTTAAAACTCATTCATAGCATGTGGGCTTCGCTGGCTAGGCCAGCATATATTGCCCATCCATAATTGCCCTTGAAAAGGTGATGGTGAGCTGCCTTCCTTAACCACTGCAGTCCAAGTGGCATAGGTACACCCACTGTGCTGTTAGGAAGGGAGTTCCAGGATTTTGAATCAGTGACAGCGAAGGAACAACAATATATTTTCAAGTCAGTATGGTGAGTGACCTAGAGGGGAACTCCCAGGTGGTGGTGTTCCCATGTGTCTGCTGGCCTTGTCCTTCTAGATGGTAGTGGTCATTGGTTTGGAAGGTGCTGACTAAAGAGTTTTGGTGAGTTCCTGCAGTGCATTTTGAAGATGGTACACACTGCTGCCACTGTGCGTCAGTGATGGAGGGAGTGAATGTTTGTGGATGGGATGCCAATCAAGCGGACTGCTTTGTCCAGAATGTGTCAAGTTTCTTGAGTTGTCGGAGCTGTACTCATCCAGGCAAGTGGAGAATATTCCATCACCCTCCTAATTTGAGCCTTGTAGATGGTGGACAGGCTCTGGGGAGTCAGGAGGTGTGTTACTCACCACACGATTCTTAGCCTTTGACGTGCTCTTGTAGTTACAGTATTTATATGGCTAGTCTAATTCAGTCTCTGATCAATGGTAACTCCCAGGATATTTTCTCTTGTTGGACATGGTCATTGCCTAGCACTTATGTGGCGCAAAGGTTATTGCTAATTGTCAACTCAAACCTGAATGTTGTCCAGGTCTTGCTGCATTTGGACACGGACTGCTTCAGTACCTGAGGAGTTGCAAATGGTGCTGAACATTGTGCAATCATCAGCGAACATCTCCATTTCTGACCTAATGATGGAAGGAAGTTCATTGATGAAGCAGCTGAAGATGGTTGGGCCTAGGACACTAACCTGAGAAACTCCTGCAGTGATGTCCGGAGCTGAGATGACTGACTTCCAGCAACCACAACCATCTTCTTTTGTGCTAGGCATAACTCCAACCAGTGGAGAGTTTTGCCCCTGATTCCCATTGATTCCAGTTTTGTTAGAGCTTCTTGATGCCACCCTCGGCCAAATGTTGCCTTGATGTCAAGGGCAGTTATGCTTACCTCACCTTTAATGGTGTGGCTGTGTTGGGTCAAATCCCTGCAACCTGCACTCCTGGCCTGGCTGTCTCCATTATGGGGTTAATATGTCATAGCCTTCTGCAATTTTCATGAAGTCTGGCTAGGTTTTCAATTAGTTGTGGTTCACAGTATCTCAGAGGTGTCATGAGCCATAGTTTGCATGAGGGCACCTTTTGAAAGGTAAATTCAAAAGATCCTGCTCATACCCCAAATGTCAAAGTATGTCTGCTAACAACCCTTATGGACCTCATGCCCTCAATGCCAAGGTATTCCCCCAGATAATTCTTGTGTCCTCTCATGCTCTCTATATCAAGGTATGCCCCTCTATCCACCCATCATGCCCCCATTCTAAGCCATGCTCCTCGATCCACTCCCCATGGCTTCTCACAGCCACTATGCCAAGCTATGGCCCTCAGAGAGCCAGGGCTATAAATCAAGCAATGTTTTCTGTGGCACTCAGATGTTTTAGCGCTCTAATGGATGTCTGGGCCCTCATCCAAGAATCCATAATGAGCCCAGAAATCCATTAATCTGTCACATTACCTTAGATGTATAATATTCTCAGCTCTTTCACATTGCATACATCAATGTTCATACAGATTCCATTAAGTCCATACTCAGCTGAAAACGTTATTAGGAAAGTGAATATGCTTTATGCGATGTTGCTGAGCAAAATAGTATTCTGTATGACACTAGGACCTGGCAATTCATGCCAATGGGTCACTTGGCCTAATTAAGAAAATTATTTTTGAAGCTGAAAACAACAACTTATATTTATATAGCACCTTTAACATGATAAATTGTATCAAGGCACTTCACAGGTGCACTATAAAACAAAATATGACACCAAGCCACATAACGAGATGGAGGGCTGCATTTTCAATGCTTGCCATTTCAGCTGTTGAAATTTTCAAGGATCTGGATAATTGAATTTTTACTGCCCTGTAGTAAAAGGACCTTTTTAGCTAATATAGTGAAAAATTATGAATGAATGAATGACTTTTTAAAGCATTTTTTTTACACATCCTATTGCCACTATAGGGTTCATTAGTTCTATACAGTGTATAGTGGGTCCATGGAGTTTGACATGGGGGCATGAGAGCTCTCAGGGGTTTTTTGAGGGACAGGTACCTTGGCATGAGTGTCCATAGGGGTTGCTTAAGGGACATACATTGGCACTGGGGGCATAGGGGCCATTAGGGTTGTTGTGAGGCATATCTTGTCATGGGGGCTTGGGGAACATGAGCAACTCAAGGGGCAGAATTTTCTGCCTACCAGGCAGGCGGGCCCGACCCAATCTCCAGCAGGCGGGGAGCCGGTGGATGAGGTCTCATGTTTTTTCAGAAGCCCGCCGGGGCTCCTGGCCTGCCCACCAACCTTAAGGTTGGACTGGCAGGTCCTTTAATTGTTTTAAGTATCCTGTCAATGGCCTCATTTGGCCATTGACAGGTCGGCGGGTGTACAGCTGATCTCACTGTGCCCCCGCCTTCCTGAAGATTTAAATGTGGCAGGATGACATCGGGAGTTCCCCTGGACATCATCCCTCGATATTTCGTGCGTCGGCGAGCGGGCCCCGCCCCCTGCTCACCGACTGCAAAATTCAGCCCAAGGGGTTGCTTGTGGGGGTATATCTTGGCATAGGGTCATAGGGGTTGGTTGGGGAACATAGCTTGGCATGGAACATGATGTGCCATTGGGCGTGGGTGTGGGATGTAGCTTGCCATGTGGGGCATGAGTGATCATAGTGGATGGGTGAGAGCATGAGGTTGCACGGATGTAACATGGGGAGTTTGTGGAATTGAGGGAGTGTGAGGAGTGTGGGGTGGAGGGTCTTTGTGTTTTTATTTTAAATGGGATGAAGTCCCACAGCACTGTGGCAGGCCCAATAACGTGCCTTGGCACCCAGCAGCCCCTATAGCTGCCTCCGAACCTTTCCTGGATGGGCTGGCCCAGCTCCAGCCTGCACCCGCCCCTCCCACAATGAAAATCCGATCCTTGCGAGCACTTTCTCTCAAGACAGGTAGACTGAGCCAGAATTTTCCCGACTCTCGCTTCCCAGCTCGAGGATGAAAATGCAGCCCTCTATCTCCTTATGTGGCTTGGTGTCATATTTTGTTTTATAGTGCACCTGTGTGAAGTACCTTGGTACAATTTATCATATAATATAAATATAAGTTGTTGTTTTCAGCTCCAGGCAGAATTTTCTTAATTAGGCCAAGTGACCCATTGGCATGAATTGCCAGGTCCTAGAATCATACAGAATACTATTTTGTTCAGCAATGTCACGTAAAGCATATTTACTTTCCTAATAAAATTTTCAGTTGAGTATGGACTTAATGGAATATGTATGGACACCCTGGTCCACTCCTCCATCACCCCCTACTCCTCAAACCCCTCCTATGGCACCACCCCATGCCCACGCAAAAGATGCAACACCTGCCCCTTCACTTCCTCTCTCCTCACCGTCCAAGGACCCAAACACTCCTTTCAAGTGAACAGCATTTCACTTGCATTTCCCCCAACTTAGTCTATTGCATTCGTTGCTCCCAATGTGGTCTCCTCTACATTGGAGAGACCAAACGTAAACTGGGCGACCGCTTTGCAGAACACCTGCGGTCTGTCCGCAAGAATGACCCAAACCTCCCTGTCGCTTGCCATTTTAACATTCCACCCTGCTCTCTTGCCCACATGTCTGTCCTTGGCTTGCTGTATTGTTCCAGTGAAGCCCAACACAAACTGGAAGAACAACATCTCATCTTCCGACTAGGGACTTTACAGCCTTCCGGACTGAATATTGAATTCAACAACTTTAGGTCGTGAGCTCCCTCCCCCATCCCCACCCCCTTTCTGTTTCCCCCTTCCTTTTTTTTTCCAATAAATTATAAAGATTTTCCTTTTCCCACCTATTTCCATTATATAAAAAAAAACCCCACTAGAGCTATACCTTGAGTGCCCTACCATCCATTCTTAATTAGCACATTCGTTTAGATAATATCACCAACTTTAACTTTAACACCTATGTGTTCTATTGTACTATTGTCATTGACATCTTTTGATGATCTGCTTCTATCACTGCTTGTTTGTACCTACAACCACACCCCCCCCTCCACCTCTCTCTCTCTCTATCTCTCCGCCCCCCCACACACACACCTTAAACCAGCTTATATTTCAACTCTTTCTTGGACTCGAACTCAAGTTCTGTCGAAGGGTCATGAGGACTCGAAACGTCAACTCTTTTCTTCTCCGCTGATGCTGCCAGACCTGCTGAGTTTTTCCAGGTAATTCTGTTTTTGTTTTGGATTTCCAGCATCCGCAGTTTTTTTGTTTTTATCTATGTAAGAACATTGATGTTTGCAATGTGAAAGAGTTGAGATTATTATACACCTAAGATAATGTGACAGAAACAAGCAATTGTTAAAATAAGCTTATGGGAAATCATTTTTTTTGCTGTATATATGAAGCTAAATAAATATTTTACCTTAACTACTTAACAGCAGTATTTGACCTTTTTTTCACAAGAGATAGTGGGCCTCAATGGCAGTAACATATGCAATGAGACAGCACACTAGGGGGTTTAAAAATAAAGGGTCTCTCATTTAAGACAGAGATGTTGAGGAATTTCTTCCCTCAAAGGGTCATTAGTCTTTGAATTTTTTTTCCACAGAGAGCAGTGGAGGCTGGATCATTGAATATATCCAAGGCTGATTTAGACTGAGTTTTGATCTACAGCAGAGCCAATGTTTATGGTTGCAGGCAGGAAATTAGAGTTAAGGCCACAAACAGATTAGCCATGATCTTATTGAATGGTGGAGCAGGCGTGATGAGCCGCATAATCTACTCCTGTTCCTATTTCTTATGATTTTATGATCTTTTCATAGCAATAAAAAAACTGTGTTGTTTTAGTTCTATAAGTATCTTAAATTTCAGTTCTCAACTTGAGTTTTGGTGATCTTGTTCTGAAACTACCTGGTTATAGCAGCAGGTTTTAATTTAATAACTGTCAATTTTCTCACATCTTTAATCTTTATATTGGTGACATTGTGATCATTTATGTAACTGCCACAATGATCATACTGCATGGGCTGCAGCTCATGCTGGGGCAATGGGAGCTGAGCTCGCCGATAATGTTAAGTGCAGCTCAGTTATATAATTTAAGTATGTTTTTGCACTACTTGTGCTTGACACACAGCTTGTGACTATCTGTAGTAGAAAATTATAACAGCTCATATAAGAACTGACAGCTGCATTTTCAGGAAAATAACTTTAAAAGTGGAATGAATAAATCTGTGAGGCTTTTTACAGGCTAAAAATATGTGGAGGAAAGATTGGTAGTCTTTTTGAAAAGGTTGCATGGGAGGAACAAATAATAGGTAAGGATGAAAATAAATAAAAAACCAACATAAAGGCATGAAACTAAATCTGTAGACAATGGCTGAGGGATGCTGCAGTGAACCTCTCTCCCCCTTTTCATGAAGATAAAGGTCAGTGTAATTTGTCACACAAGTGGAGGCATTGAGGATCCAATGGTGCAAATACAGGCCATTAGTCCCACAAGAAGAACTGTCCCTCTGATTGTCTGCCAATCTGTCACCAGGAGATGACTCATCCAAGTGACAACTTTCTTTGTTCGTAAAACTCTATGGTCTCACCCTCCCTATCTCCATAACTTCATCTAGCCCTAGAACCCTCTGAGAGTTCTGCACTACTCCAATTTTGACCTTTTGTGTATCCCCAACTTCCTTTGTTCCACAACTGACAGCCATGCCTTTGGCTGTCTGGGCCCTAAGCTCTGAAATTCTGTCACAAGCTGCTTTGCCTCTGTCTCCTTCTTTAAAATGCTGCTTAAAACTTACCCCATTGATCAAGCATTTGAACACATATCCTATTGTCACCTTCTTTGGTTTGGCATAAATTTATTGTCTGATAAGCTCACATGAAACAACTTGAGATGTTTTATTATGTTCAAAGTGTTCTGTAAATATAAGTTATCGTTGTTGTTGTTGTGGTTATAAAGCAGAGGTGCCAAAGAAGGTCACTCCTGAAAATGCCAGGTTCTTGTATAGGGATTTATGTGCAGATAATTGCCTCCAGCAAACTAGAGGAGATTCAAATTGCTAAATCTTAAATAAATTTGCTACATAGACGTAGCTTATGTGGGCTTTCTGTCTGTCCAAGATCCTCACTCTATGTTAATTGTATCTCATTTCAGCAAATACAGGTGAGATCAATAGGAGTATTTACACTGAAAGAGTGTGTGATGTTACATTCCATATACAGCATGGGGTTGGGGCTATCTCCTAAATTCCAGGTGTGGGTCATGTCCATGATAAAAATTTTCCTACTTTATTGATACAGGATGGGGTTGTGTTTTGTTCATGGCAGAAAGATGTTTTGGGATATATTCTGAGTGTAGAGTAAATTGAAGTTGCACTTTGTGTTACAATTCATGATGTGAAGAGATGTCATGGCAATTTCTAAGGATGCAAGGAGATAAGAAATAGGAGCAGGAGTAGCTGTTTGGCTCCTCAAGCATGCCCCATTCAATAAGGTCTTGGTTGATCTGCTTGTGGCTTGAACTTCACTTTCCTGTCTTCTCCCCATAACTGTCGACTCCCTTATAGATCAAAAATCTGTCTAACTCAGCCTTCAATATACCCAATGACCCAGTCTCTACTACTTTCTTGGGTAGAAAATTTCAAAGATTAAAAACACTCTGAGAGAAGAAATTCCTCCTCATCTCCATCTTAGGTTAGAGCTCCCTTATTTTTAAACTGTGCTGCTGGTTCTAGATTCCCCCATGAGGGCAAATATCCTCTCAGTATCTACTGAAGCTCCCTCAGAATCTCATATGTTTCCAGATGCTTTGAAGGTTGCACTAAAGGAAGAAAAACATTTTTGCTGGAAACTAGATTATTCACTTACCCTACCATTAATGCAAAACAGATACCTGAGTTAAGGGCTAGATTTGCTTAGGTCTCATCCCACCTAAAATCAGATGGAGTAGTGGTGGTAAGGGGGGAAAAGTTAGTCAGCAAGGCTACCCCAGCTTGAATTTTCCTTCCAACACAAGAAATAGGAGCAGGAGTAGACCATACAGCTCATTTCAATACAATCATGGCTGATCTTAGGCTTCGATAAACATTCCCACTCACTCCCCTGATTTCCTGAGAGACCAAAAATCTGTCTATCCCAACCTTAAGTGCACTAAATGATGGACCATCCACAACCCACTGGGGTAGTAAAATTCCAAAGATTCACAACCCTTTGAGTGAAATAATTTCTCCTCATTCCAGTCCTAAACGCTGGGACCATTATCTTGAGACTGTACCCTTTTGTTTTAGATTCATTGAACAGCATTAACAATCCCCCACCATCTACCCTATCAAGCCCCTTCAGAAGCTTGTATGTTCCAATGAAATTGTCTGTCATTCTTCTAAACTCCAGAGAATATCGGATTGGTTTATTCAGCCTCTCATCATAGAACAACCACTTCATCCCAGGGACCTTTGCTGTACTGCCTCTAATGCAAGTATATCCTTCCTTAAATATGGAGACCAAAACTGTGCATTGTATTCCAGATGTTGTCTCACCAAAGCCCTATACAATTGTAGCAAGACTTTTCATTCCTGTGCAATGAAGGTTCACCATACTGGGTCTTGGGATGGTGGAGCTGTCCTATGAGAACAGATTGAGGAGATTAGGCCTGTGTTCTCTAGAGTTTAGAAGAATGAGAGGTGATCTCATTGAAACATACAAAATTCTCATGGGGCTCAACAGTAGATGCAGGAAGGATGTTTCCCCTGGCTAGGGGGTCTAGAACCAAGAGACACAATCTCAGAATAAGTGTCTCTGCAGCTAAGTCACTAATATTGCTTGTAAATAGATGAGACCCAGCGCTATCCTTTTGGCACTTCACTAGTCACAGTCTGCCAACCTGAAAATGCCTCATTGATACCCTCTTTGCCTTCTGTCCATTAACCAAACCTCTATGCTAATATATTACTCCCAATTCCATGAGCCCCAATCTTGTCTATTAAACTTTTGTGTGGCACCTTATTGAATGCCTTTTGGAAATCCAGATATACTATACCTACTGATTCCTCTTTATCTATCCTACATCCTCTAAAATCTGTAAGTTTTGTCAAACAGGCTTTCCCTTTTGTAAAGCGATGTCGACTTGTTCTAACCATACTATACTTCTCCAAGTGCATTGTGAAGACTTCCTTAATAATAGATTCCAGCCTTTTCCCAATGACTAATATTGGGCTAGCTGGCCTGTTGTTCCCTATTTTCTCTCTGCCTCTTTTCTGTCACCCAGTGTTACATTTGCCAACTTCCAATCTGATGGGACCGTTCCTGGATCTAAGCAATTTTGGAAAATCATGCTTAGCACATCCACTATCTTTGCAACCCTAGGATGTAGACCATCAGGTCCCGGGGAACTCTCAGATTTTAGTCCCTTAAGTTTCTCCAATACTTTACCTCTGCTGATATTAATTACCTCCAGCTGAATTTTACGTAGCGAAAGTGGGACTGCCATACTCCTGCAGGTCATGAACCTGACGTCATCGCACCAGTCTGCAATATTCGGGGATGGAGCAGGCACAGAAATCAGAAGCCTGCCTGCCATTTTGAAATTGAGAATTAAAAGCTGTTTAAGCTAGTTAACAGTCTAATTGGCAGCAATAATACATTATTGACGTTATAATGATGTGGGTGCACATGAAACACACCCAATTTTTCTCAGGGTCTCATGAAAGGACGATATAAAAGCTGGAGGGGGCCTATGCCTGAATTTAGCAGGAGAGGCTGCTGACAGTAATTTGTTTAGGAAATGTTTGCTGTTCAGAAACATATAATCATAATCAGGACTATCCCTCAATGATGTGTGCAGAATCTTGTTGATCTTGCCTTCTTTCATCACTGTATAATTTGTGCTGAGAAATAGTGTCTCCTCTGGGCATCTTGGTTGGAGTATGTCACTTTCAAATTTAACCTGGAATTCAATGGTATTGCGATCACTATTTTCCAGTGGATCTTTTACTCTGACATTATTGATTGAACTTGACTCATGATACAATACTAGATCTAAGGTAGCTTTATCCCTCACTGGATCCACAATGCACTGCTCAGGAAACTGTCACGAAAATATTCTACAACTCATCTTCTGGACCACCTTTACCAAGTTGATTGTTCCAGTCTATATGAAAATTAAAGTCCCCATAATTATTCCATTGCCTTTGTTACAAGCTCCAATAATTTCTTGTTGTCCAATACTCTGCTCATTGGTATAGGTACTATTAGAGGGCCTATAAACACTCCCACTGGCATTTTTTGACTTGAGCTATTCCTAGCTTACACCCATATTGATTCTACTTCAGGGGGAGGTGATGACGTAGTGTTATTGTCACTGGACTAGTAATCCAGAGACCCAGGTAATGTGCCGGGGACCTGACTTCGAATCCCGACACAGCAGATGATGGAATTTGAATTCAATAAAAATTTGGAATTAAAAGTCTTATGAAAGGTCTGAACTGCATTGCTGTTTTTGGTTTCATTTGGAGTTTGGTGGCTAAGGGAGTTTAAGGGTTAAGTTGAGAGTTAAATTCTATCTAAAGCTCAGTCTTTCTTTAATTTAGCAATTAACTAAAAGTTGCTGTTAGGGTTAGACAAGATGAGTTTTAGTCCAGCCTTAAAACAGGGCTCATGTACGCTCTGCTTGCGGCTTAACTAGTTAATTAGATAACTGGCTTAAGCAAGTTTTCAGAGGCTAGGTTCAGAGAGTATAAAAATAGGCTATCTTATAGTGCTGACTTTGTCTGCACTGGAGTGCTGTTTTTGGCTGCAGTAGAGAGTTTCAGTTGTAGTTTGGTGACTGAGGGAGTTCAGAGAGGAGGTGCTCCTTTCTTTTTCTACCTTTGCTCAGAAAGAAGAGCGGCAGCCTTGGTAAGTAGGAACAGGTGAGTAAATTAGAAAAGTATAACATTTTTAAGGTTCCTATACTTGAACTTAACCATGAAGCACCAGGAATAAGGGAAATTTAGGGTCGATATAATAAAGTAATATAAATAATCCAAAGTAGAATAAAGTTAATGTCAGAGAAGTAGAGTTAAGACCTGGCAGGGCAGCTCATTCAAGTGGAATGTGTGTCCTGTAATATGTGCAAAGTCATGGACGCTACCAGTTCCCTAGCTGACCACATGGGCAGGAAGTGCGGTCAGCTGCAGAAACTTGAGATCCGGGTTTCAGAGTTCAAGCAGTGGCTGGAGTCACTGCTGCTTAAGGACCTGGAGACAGAGGGAATGGGTGACCACCAGGCAGTCCAGGAGAAGTAGGCAGTTAGTGCAGGAGTCCTTGGGGATCCGTTCACAAATCGGTTTTCCACTTTGGAAGCTGGTGAGAATGTTGGTTCCTTGGAATGCAGCCAGAGTCATGTTTGTGGCACTACAAGCGGCTTGGCTGTAGAGGAGGGGAGGAAGAAGAAAGGAAGAGCCATAGTGATAGGGGATTCATTGGTTAGGGGAACAGACAGGTGTTTCTGTGGCCATAGACATGACTGCAGGATGGTATATTGCCTCCCTGGTGCCAGGGTCAAGGATTCACAGAGCGGCTGCAGGATATTCTTCTGGGGAAGGGTGATCAGCCAGAGGTCATCGTCCAAATTGATACCAATGACTTAGGCAGGAAGGAGAATATGGTCCTGCAATCAGAATTTAGGGAGCTAGGTAGAAAATTAGCAAACAATTACTCTAATATAGTAATTTCTGGATTGCCCCCAGTGCCACGTGCCAGTGAGTACAGAAATAGGAGGATAAGGTGAATGCGTGGCTAGAAAGATAGTGCAGGAGGAAGGGCTTTAAATTCCTGGGATACTGGGACTGACCCTGGGGGAGATGGCACCTGTACAAGCTGGGTGAGTTGCACCTGGACGAGGCTGGGACTGAGTTCCTTGCAGGCATTTTGCTAGTGCTGTTGGGAGGGCTTTAAGCAGGGCTGTGGGAACCAAGAAAAAATACTAGAGAGGAATACCAAGATACACAAAATACTGGGAGGGACAGACAGCACTAGTATAGAGCAGAGTAAGTTAATAGGTAAAGTTGGGGTAAGGGAGAAAGGAACAAAATCTAAATCAGGGTTGCTGTGCATGTATGTGAATGCATGGAGTATAGTAAATAAGATTGGGGAGTTACAGGCGCAGATTGCCATGTGGAAATATGATGTTGTGACGATAACAGAGACCTGGCTCAAGGACGGGCAGAACTGGGTGTTAAATATTCCCGGGTACGAGGTGTTCAGAAGAGATAGGAAAGGGAGGAAAGTAGGAGGGGTGGCAGTATTGGTTAAGGAGAGCATTGCAGTGCTGGAGAAAGAGGGTGTCCCAGAGAGTTCAATCAGAATCAATCTGGCTAGAGCTAAGGAACAAAAAGGGTGCAATTGCATTGCTCGTAGTCTGTAGACTGCCAAATAGTGAGAAGGACATAGGAGAACAAATCCGCATGGAAATTACAGAGAGGCATTATAGAGTAGTTATAATGGGGACTTTAATTACCCAAATGTAAACTGGGACATTGGTAATGTAAAGGGTGGAGAAAGGCCAAAGTTCCTAGACTGTGTTCAGGAGAATTTTCTACAGCAGTATGTGTCCATTCCAACAAGAAAAGATGCACTGTTGGATCTGGTTATTGGAAATAAGGTGGGCCAAGTAGATCAAGTGTCAGTGGTGGAATATTTAGGAGACAGTGATCATTGTATTGTACTTTTTAGGATGATGGCAGAAAAGGACAATAGGCAATCCAAAGTAAGAATAATTAACTGGACAAGAGCTGACTTTGATGGGGCAAGAACAGAGCTGGGCCAGATAGATTGGAACAAAAGATTGACAGGAAAAACTGTAGCTGAACAAAGGGCTACCTTCAAAAAAGAATTGGTTCGAGCACAGTCAAGGTATATTCCATTGAAAGGGTAAGGTAGGACAAACAAATCCAGAGCTCCCTGGATGAAGAAGGAGATTGAAATTAAGTTAAAGAAAAAAAAGTGTGCTTATGACAGGGCCTCAAGTAGAAAATATAATTGAGAACCAAGAGAAATACAGAAGGTTCAGAGGGGAGGTGAAAAAGCATATTAGAGAAGCGAAGACGAATTATGAGGAACTGGCAGCCAACATAAAGGGAAATCCCAAAGTCTTCTATAGACAAATAAATAGCAAAAGGGTGGTAAAAGGAGGAATAGGGCCGATTAGGGACCCAAAAGGGAATTTACACATGGACAAAGGGGCCATGGCTGAGGTATTAAATGAATACTTGAAGTATTAAATGAATACTTTGCATACATCTTTACCAAGGAGGCAATGGTGTCAGACAAAGAAACTCAATAGAAGGGTTCAAAATTAATAAGAAGCAAGTGTTGAATAGACTGCTGGTACTTAAAGTTGACAAGGCACCGGGACCGGATGAGATGCATCCAAGAATATTGAAGGAAATGAGAGTAGAAATTGCAGTGGCGCTGGCCATAATTGTTTAGTCTTTCCTAGGCTCAGGAGTGGTGCCAGAGGACTGGAGAATTGCAAACATTATGCCCATGTTCAAAAAAGTTTGTAAGGATAAACCCAGCAATTACAGACCAGTCAGTTTAACTTCAGTGGTGGGCAAGATTTTAGAAACAATTATTCGGGATAGAATTAGTTGACACATGGTAAAATATGGGCTGATAAGAAAGAGCCAGCTTGGATTTCTAAAGGGCAAATTGTGTTTAACGAACTTGCTGGAGTTTTTTGAAGAGGTAACAGAAAAGGTCGATGAGGGTAATGCTGTTGATGTGGTGTACATGGACTTTGAAAAGGCATTTGACAGTGTCACATAACTGACTTGTGAGAAAAGTTATTGCTCATGGAATAAAAGGGACAGTAGCAACGTGGATACAAAATTGTCTGAAAAATAGGGAGCAGAGAGTACTGGTCAATGGATATTTTTCGGGCTGGAGGAAGGTTTGTAGTGGAGTTCCCCAGGGGATGGTATTGGGACCCTTGCTTTTCTTGATATATATTAATGATCTAGATCTTGGTGTGCAGGGGACAATTTCAAAGTTTGCAGATGATACAAAGCGAGGAGGACAGTATGGAACTTCAAGAGGACATAGACAGGTTGGTGAAGTGGGCAGATAGGTGACAGATGAAGTTCAATGCGGTGAAGTGTGATGTAATGCATTTTGGTAGGAAGAACGTGGACTGAAAATGTAAATTAAGGGGTGAAATTTTGAAGGGGGTGCTGGAGCAGAAAGACTTGGGGGTCTATGTGCAAAGATCATTGAAGGTGGCAGGACAGGTGGAGAGAGCAGTTAATAAATCATATAGTATCCCGGGCTTTATTAATAGCGGCATAGAGTACAAGAGCAGTGAGTTTATGCTGAGTTTATATAAGTCACTCGTTAGACCTCAGCTGAAATATTCTGCACAGTTCTGGACGCCATATTATAGGAAGGATGTGAACACATTGGAGAGAGTGTAGAAGAGGTTTACAAGAATGGTTCCAGCGATGAGAAACTTCAGCTATGAGGATGGATTGGAGAGGTTGGGACTGTTCTCCTTGGAGAGAAGAAGGCTGAGAGGAGATTTGATAGAGATGTTCAAGATAGTGAGGGGGCTGGACAGAGAAGGTAGGGAGAAGCTGTTCTCACTCATAAAAGTATCAAGAATGAGAGGGCACAGCTTTAAAGTGATTTGCAAAAGTAGCAAGTATGATGTGAGAGAAAACTTTTTCACACAACGAGTGGTTCATGTCTGAAACGCGGTGCCTGGAAGTGTGGTGGAGGCAGGTTCAATCAAGTCATTCAAGAGGACAATAGATGATTATTTGAATAGAAACAATGTTGTAAGGGTACAGGGAAAAGGCAGGGCAATGGCACTAGGTCATTTGCTCATTTGGAGAGCCAAATGGCCTCCTCCTTATTCTGTGATTCTGTGTGATACTTCACAGACTAATCAAGCAATAAAGCAGTAAGTCATACTCACAGAATAATGTTCCAGACACCACTATCATCATCCCTGGTTATGTCCTGTCCCACTGGCAGGACAGATCCAGCAGAGGTGGCAGTACAGTGGTATATAGTTGGGAGGGAGTTGCTCTGGGAGTCCTCAACATTGACTCCGGACCACGTGAAGTTTAATTGCATCAGGTCAAACATGGGCAAGGAAATCTCCTGCAGATTATCACATACCACCACCACTGCCCCTACCCCCCCCCCCCCCCCCCCACCCCCCCACCCCCAACCCTCACCTGATGAATCAGTGTTCCACCATGTTGAACACCACTTCAAGGGAGCACTGAGGGTGGCAAAGATGCAGAATGTACTCTGGGTGGGGACTTCAATGTCCATCACCAAGACTAGCTCAGTAGCGTCCCTACGGACCAAGCTGACCGAGTCCTAAAGGACTTAACTGCTAGACTGGGTCTGTGGCAAGTGGTGAGGGAGCCAACAAGAGGGAAAAACATTCTTGACCTCATCCTCACCAACCTGCCTGCCACAGATGCATCTGTCCATGACAGTATCAGTAGGAGTGACCACTGCACAGTCCTTGTGGAGACAAAGTCCTGTTTTCACATTGAGGATACCCTCCATTGTGTTGTGTGGCACTACCACCGTGCTAAATGGGATAGATTTCGAACAGATCTAGCAATTCAAGACTGGGTAACCATGAGGTGCTGTGGGCCATCAGCAGCAGCAAAATTGCACACAACCACAATTTATAACCTAATAGGCCAGCATGTCCCACACTCTACCATTAATACCAAGCCAGGGGATCAACGCTGGTTCAATGAAGAGTGCAGGAGGGCAGGCCAGGATCAGCACCAGGCATACCTAAAATTGAGGTGTCAACCTGGTGAAGCTGTAACACGGGACTACTTGCGTGCCAACAGCAAAAGCAGCAAGTGGTAGATAGGGCTAAGTGATTGTACAACCAACAGATCAGATCTAAGCTCTGCAGTCCTGCCACATCCAGCCATGAATGGTAGTGGACAATTAAATAACTCAAGGGGGAAGGAGGCTCCAGAAATACCCCATCCTCAATGATGGGGGAGCCCAGCACAGTAGTGCAAAGGATAAGGCTGAAGCATTTGTAACAATAATCAGCAATAAGTACCAAGTGGATGATCCATCTCGGCCTCCTCCGGTGGTCCCCAGCATCACAGATGCCAGTCTTCAGCCAATTCGATTCACTCCACGTGATATCAAGAAACGGCTGAAGACACTGGATACTGAAAAGGTTATGAACCCTGACAATATCCTGGTAATAGTACTGAAGACTTGCGCTCCAGAACTTGCTGTGCCCCTAGCCAAGCTGTTCCAGTAAGTTACAACACTGGCATCTACCTTGCTATGTGAAAAATTCCCCAGGTGTGTCCTGTACGCACAAATCAGGGCAAATCCAACTCACCAAATTACCGCCCCATCAGTCCACACTCGATCATTAGTAAAGTGATGGAGTGGGTCGTCAACAGTGCTATCAGGCAGCATTTGCTTAGCAATAAACTGCTCACTGACACTCAGTTTGAGTTCCACCAGGGCCACTCAGCTCCTGACCTCATTACAGCCTTGGTTCAAGCATGGACAAAAGAGCTGAACTCCAAAGGTGAGGTGAGAGGGAATCGCCCACTATCAACATCCTGGAGGATTACTATTGACCAGAAATTGAATTGGGCCAGCCATTTAAACACTATGGCTACAAGAGCAGGTCAGAGGCTAGGAATCCTTTCGTGAGCAATTCACTTCCTGACTCGTTAAAGCCTGTCTATCATCTACAAGGCACAAGTCAGGAGTGTGATGGAATACTGTCCACTTGCTTGGATAGGTGCAGCTCCAACAGCACTCAAGAAGCTTGACACCATCTGGCACAAAGCAACCTGCTTGATTTGCACCACAACCACAAACATTCACTCTCTCCACCACTAACGCACAGTGGCAACAGTGTGTACCATCTACAGGATGCACTGCAGGAATTCACCTCGGCTCCTTAGACAGCACCCTTCAAACCCATGACCACTACCATTTAGAAGGGCAAGGGCAGCTGTCATATGGGAACCCCACCACCTAGAAGTTCCCTTCCAAACCACTTACCATCCTGACTTGAAAATATAACATTGTTCCTTCACTGTCGCTTTGTCAAAATCCTGGAACTCTGTTAGGCATTATTTGTGTAACTACACCACACTGATTGCAGCGGTCCAAGAAGGCAGCTCATCACCACCTTCTTAAGGGCAATTAAGTATATGCAATAAATGCTGGCCTAGCAAGCGACGTCCACATCCCATGAATGAATAAAACAAAATGACCTTCTGAGGCCAGACCCGTTCTCACTAATGTCCTATGTCACCCTTTACCGTCAGGTCTACCCCTTCTCCTTTGCACACTGTCTGTCTTTCAGAAATATTGTGTAGCCTGGAATATGTTTTTAAAAATTCTTTCATGGGATGTGGGCGTCACGAGAGGTGGGCCAGCATTTATTGCCCATCCCTAATTGACCTTGATGAAATAGTGATGAGCCGCCTTCTTGAACCTCCTTGATCACCTTGCAACCATGTCTTTTTAATAGTGATTTGATGTAAACCATTTATCTCTATTTGTGCCACTAGTTCATCTACCTTATTGCAGATGCTTTGTGCATTCAGATAAGGAACTTTTTTTGCTACTATTCCTTGCATTGACCTTATTCGCTAATGCATAATTAAAATTAAACTCTTTGTCCCTTCCTGCCCTATTCTGCTTGTCTTTACCCGTATCACTACAGTGTTCCATTGCCTGAACCTTATTTTTTGGTTTTCTAAATCTCCCTTCATCCTAAAGCCTCCTTCCCCTCTCCCCCATTAGTTTAAAGCCCTGTCCACAGCCCTAGTTATACAATTGGCCAGGACACTGGTCCCAGCCCGGTTTAAGTGGAGCCCATCCCGATGGAATAACTCCCTCTTTCCTGAGTACCGATGCCAATGCCCCATGAATCAAAACCCCTTCTTTCCACACCACCCCTTGAGCTACATGTTTAATTCCCTAATATGCTTGACCCTGTGCCAATTAGCATGTGACTCAGGTAACAATTCAGAGATCATTCTCTTTGATGCTTTGCATTTTAATTTGGGCCCTCACTTCTCAAACTCTTAGCAGAACATCATATCTGGGCCTACCTATGTCATTGGTTCCCACAAAGACCACAACAACTGGATCGTCCCCATCCCGCTCCAAGTTCCTTTCTAGATGCGAGGAGATATCCTTAACCCTGGCATCGGCAAGGCAACACAATCTTCAGAGTTCTCGGTCATGGCTGCAAGGAACAGTACCTACCCTCCTGACTATACTGTCTCCTATCATTACCACATTCCTTTTCACTCCCTTCACTTGAATGGCATGCTACACCATGGTGCCATGGTCAGTTCGGTCATCCACACTGCAGTCCTTCTCCTCATTCACACTGGTAACAAGAACCTTGTACCAGTTGGACTAAGTCAGGGGCTGAGGCTCCTCTGTCACTCCCTACATGCCTGATCCATAGTCACATCTTCCTGTCCCTGATCATTGACGAACCCTAAATTTCTGCCTAACCTAAGGGGTGTGACAGTTTCGTGGAACAAAGCATGCAGGTAACTCTCCCCTTCCCTCATGCCCTCATTGTTTGCAACTTAAACTCTAGCTCAGCACCCCTGAGCTATGGTTGCACAAGCTGCAGACGCTTACTGCAAGTATTGTTGGCCAGGATTGCAATATATTCCACAGATTCCCACATACTCATGGCGCACGACCATGACTTCCCAGACTGCTGTAGTAGAACCAGAAATGATATGAACTGCATTGATGTGGTATGAGAATTCTGAAGATTCAACAAATATCCCTCCAAAGATCTCATCTTAGAGTGTGGCCTGGAGCAGGATCATGCCAGGCGGAATCTCAACCCAACTATCCAATAACTGAAAGAGGAAATTCCATCCTAAATCAGCTTTTGTCTTACAATAACGTATTATAATTTACAGTTAACATTCAATCCTAATTGTAAGTATGTGTTTGCTTAGAATTTGTGAATATGAATTAGCAGATTAAGCAAATGAATATGGTGTGTCTGGGATATATTGCAGCAATAATAAGTAAGTTCCCTTTAACTTCATAGTTCAATATTACTTTGAGGAGCTATGGGAATAAATTTTCATCTTTGCCACCTAAGTAGTAATTTGATGGAATGGATTGCTTGCATTTTGCAGAACACACCAATGATTACTGTGCAGGCAGTGAAGATAAAATTTTCCCTGTGATGCATTTAAATTAATGTGCATTTTTCTATGTTGAATAAATTAAGCTGTAGTATTAGTATATTAAGTGTTATACTAGTATACTTAATTAATAACTTGCAACAAGTATTGGTTTATTAAACAGTAGTTTAACAGAATCTTCAACAATTGTTGCGTTATTGATGAATAAGATTAAAATTTTTTGTCACATTATAATTAACATTGTTTTAAAATATTTACAGACTATCAAACCAGCTGATATTGCCACAATACGCAAATTAGGCAAACCACCTCACTTGATCATGCGAATCATGGACTGTGTGTTGCTTCTCTTCCAAAGAAAAGTAGATCTTGTGACTCTTGATCCAGATCGACCTTGTATGAAACCTTCATGGGCTGAAGCTTCAAAGCTGATGAATAACGCTTCATTTCTTAACATGTTGCTGACATTCACAAAGGTAACAAGCCAACCATTTCTATCTCTGAGTTGGTTTCAGTTGTTAGCACAATTTGAACCTGTTTAGTTAAAGTTTGGAACTTGATTTATTATATACTGATCAAGCACCTTTTATAATGAAGATCCCCTACACCATACTTCACCCGAAATTGAGAGGTGCCTTTTGGCCTGATTCCAGGTCTCTCCTGTGATGCTCTAAAACTGGATTCTCCACCATCTCAATGCCTTTACCAATCAGATGTACGTATGGTGAAAATGGACAGTTGTTTCCCCGCATTCAACATCTGCACTGTTGAGGGAGGATAAGTAGTCAATTGAAGCCTTAGATATCTAAAAAAATTCATTGAATATAGTAAGAATGTAATGTCACAGGAAAATGTTACATTTAAGAAATAAATTTACAGAAGTGCAGAGGAGCATTTAAATTTACTTTTGGAAAAAGGAGATAAAGGTTTTCTTGAAGTGACTGCAAAATGGTTTTAATAATAGAATCAAAGAATGGTTACAGCACGAAAGGAGGCCATTTGGCCCATCTTGTCTGTGCTTGCTCTCCAAAGGAGCAATTTACCCAGTGCCACTCCCTGGCCTTTTCCCTGTAGCCCTGCACATTCTTCCTTTTCAGATAATTCAATTCCCTCTTACATGCCCCATTTGTACCTGCCTCCACCAAACTCTCAGGCAATGCATTCCAGATCCCAACCACTAGCTATGTGAAAACAATTTTCCTCATGTCTTGACTGCTTCTCTTACCAATTACCAAAAATCTGTGCCCTCTTGTTTACAATTCTTCCACCAATGAGAACAGTTTCCCCTATGCACCCTGTCCAGATCCCTAATGAATTTGCATACCCCTATCACGTCGCTTCTCAGCCTTCTCTTCTGCAAAGAAAACAGTCCCAACCTCTCCAATCTATAAGTGAAGTTCATCATCCCTGGAATCATTTTTGTCAATCTTTTCTTCACTCTCCCTAATCATCTTTCCTAAAGTGTGGCACCCAGAATTGGACATGATACTCCAGTTGAGGCCAGTGTTCTATGCAAGTTTAACGTAACTTCCTTGCTATTGAACTCTATGCCCCTACAGATAAAGCATAGATGCTCTTTGTTTTATTAATCTCTCTCTCAACCTGTCCTGCCACCCTCAATGGCTTATGCACATATACACACAGGTCTGGCCTACTGCTGTAACCCCTTTAGAATTGTACCCTTTATATTGTTTTTCTGCATTCCTCATGTCAAAATGAATCACTTCACACTTCTCTGCATTAAATTTCACCTGCCAGTTGTTCACCCACTCCACCAACATGTCCTTTTGAAGTTCTACATAATCCTCTTCACAGTTCAAAATACTCCCAAATTTTGTATTATCTACAAATTTTGAAATTGTGCCCTGTGCATCAAGGTCTAGGTCATTAATATATATCAGGAAGCGCAGGGGTCCTAACACTAATCCCTGGGGAACACCACTGTAATCCTTCCACCAGTCTGAAAAACAACAGTTCATCACTACTTGTGTTCAGGAAAATTTTATACAACAGTATGTTTCCAATCCAACAATAAAGAAGGCACTGCTGGGCCAGGTTCTTGGGAATGAGATAGGTCAAGTGGATCAAATGTCATTAGGAGAACACTTAGGGGATAGCAAACATTGTATCATAAGGTTTAAGCTGGCCATGGAAAAAGACAAAGAACAATACAGAGTGAAAGCCTTCTTCAATAGGGTAAGAACGGATCTGTGCCAGAGAAATTGGAGTCAAGTTGGAGGCAGGTAAATGGTAGCTGAACAGTGGGATACCTTGAAAGAAGAGAGAGTTCAGGCATGGACAGGGTATATTCCCTCAAAAGGGAAAGGTATTTTCAGGGTATATTCCGTCGAAAGAGAAAGGTAAGGCAAACAAATTCAGAGCTCCCTGGATGACAAAACAGCTAGAAATTAAGATAAAGAAGAGAAAGTGTGCTTATGACAGATGTCAGGTAGGAAATACAATTGAGAACCAAACTAAATAAAGAAGGTTCAGAGGAAATGTGAAAAAGCAAATAAGAGAAGCAAGAAGAAAAGAGACTGGCAGCCAATATAAAAGGGAATCCTAAAGTCTTATATAGGCATATAAATAGTAAAAGAATGGTAAAAGGATGAGGAGGCCCAATTAGGGACCAAAAAGGGGATTTACGCAAGGAGGCAGAGGGCAAACCTGAGGTATTAAATGATTACTTGGAAGCATTGTGAACCGTGAAGAGGACATTGCAGAATTTCAAAAAAAAATGGGCGGACAGGTGGCAGATGAAGTTCAATGCAGAGAAATGTTAAGTGATTCGTTTTGGTAGGACGAACATGGAGAGGTAATATAAAATAAAAGGTACAATTCTAAAGGGCATGCAGGAGCAGAAGGACCAGGTTGTATCTGTGCATAAGTCATTGAAGGTGGCAGGACAGGTTGAGAGTGTGGTTATTAAAGCAAACGGTATCCTAGGCTTTATTAATAGGGGCATAGAGCACAAGAGCAAGTAAGTTATGTTGAATTTGCATAAAACACTAGTTCGGCCTTCATTGGAGTATTGCATCCTGTTCTGGGGTTGGCGTTTTAGGAAGGATGTGAAGGCATTGGAGAGAGTGCAGAAAAGATTCACAAGAGTGGTTCCAAAGATGAGGAACTTTTGTTATGTAGATAGATTGGAGAAGCTAGGACTGTTTTCCTTGAAGAAAAGTAGATTGAGATGAGATTTGATGGAGGTATTCAAAACCATGAGGGGTCTGGACAGAGTTTATAGGGAAAAATTCTTCTCCCTCATGAAAGGATCGAGAATGAGAGAGTTTCAGATTCAAAGCAATTGGCAAAATAAACAAATGTGATTTTAGAAAAAACCTTTTTATGCAGTGAGTGATTAACACCTGGAATTCACTGCCTGAGAGTGTGGTGGAGACAGGTTCACTTGAAGCTTTCAAAAGGGAATTAGACTGTTATCTAGAAAGGAAGTATGTGCAGGGTTACAGGGGGAAGGCGGAAGAATGATACTAAGTGAATCGCTCATTCAGCGAGCCAGTGCAGACACAATGGGCCAAATGGCCTTCTGCGCTGTAACAATTTTGTGATTTTGTGCTTCTATGATACTCTCTGATTCCTAACACTCAGCCAATTTCTTACCCATGTTGTTACTGTCCTTTTTATTCCATGCACTCTAATTTCGCTCACAAATCTGTTATGTGGCACTTTTATCAAATGTTTTTGGAAGTCCATGTACACATCAACAGCATTACTGCATTACCCTCATCAACCCTCTCTGTCCTCTCATCAAAACACTCAAGCAAGTTAGTTAAACACAATTTTCCTTTGGCAAATCCATGTTGGCTTTCCTTAATTAAATCGCATTTGCCCAAGTGACTATAAATTTTGTTCAGAATTTTCATTTTAGAAACTCCCCCACTACTAAGATTTAACTGACTGGTCTATAGTTGCTGGGCTTATCTTTCCACCGTTTTTTGAACATTTACAATTTTCCAGTCCTCTTGCACCACCCTTGAGCCTAAGGAAGATTGGAAAATTATGGCCAGTGCCTCCGCAATTTCCACTCTCACTTCCCTTCCATGAATCTCATCCGGTCCTGGTGAATTATCAACTTTTAAGTACAGACCAGCCAATTCACTACCTCCTCTTTATCAATGTTAAACCCTTCAAGTGTCTAAACTATGTCGTCTTTCACCTTTACCTGCATAGCATCTTTTTCCTTGGTAAAGACAGTTGTAAAGTGTTCATTTCATACCTCAGCCATGCAGCTTGGGCAAATCAGAAGGCATTTAGGAAAGGTCAGACATTTTTTTTTATTCTTTCACGGGATGTGTGTGTCATTGGCAGCCAGCATTTATTGCCCATCCCTAATTGCCTTTGAGAAAGTGGTCATGATCCGCCTTCTTGAACCGCTGCAGCCCGTGTTGTGAAGTCACTGAAATATTTCTCATTTTTTGAAGTAGCCACTTCCATATTATTTTAATGATAACTAATACAAATGCTGCTGCATGTGTTTGGTTTCATTACGGACAGTGAGGTGAGAGTCACTGTCTTTGACATCAAGGTAGTATTTGACCGAGTGTGGCATCAGGGAGCCCTAGCAAAACTGGAGTCAATGGGAATCAGGGGAAAAACTCTCCATTGGTTTGAGTAATACCTAGCGCAAAGGGAGATGTTGTGGTTGTTGGAGGTCAATCACCTCAGCTCCAGGACATCACTGCATGAGTTCCTCAGGGTAGTGTCTTAGGCCCAAACATCTTGAGCTGCTTCATCAATGACCTTCTTTTCATCGTAAGGTCAAAAGTGATGATTGTACAATGTTCAGCACCATCCGTGACTCTTCAGATACCGAAGCAGTCTATGTCTAAATGCAACTGGACCTGCACAATATCTAGGCTTGGGCTGACAAGTGACAAGTAACATTCACACCACACAACTAATAGGCAATGACCATCTCCAGCAAGAGAGAATCTTTGACGTTCGGTGGCATTACAATCGCTGACCCCCTTACAGTCAACATCCTGGGGGTTACCATTGACTAGAAACCTAATTTGACTAGCCATATAAATACTGTGGCTACAAAAGCAGGTCAGAGGCTCGGAATCCTTTGGTGCGTAACTCACCTCCTGACTTCCCAAAGCCTGTCCAGCATCTACAAAGCACAAGTCAGGAGCGTGATGGAATACTCTCCACTTCCCTGGATGAGTGCAGCTCCAACAACATTCAAGGAGCCTGACACCATCCAGGACAAAGCAGCCCACTTGATTGGCACCCCAGCCACAAACATTCACTCCCTCCACCACCGATGTACCATCTACAAGATGCACTGCAGAAACTCACCAATGCTCCTTAGGCAGCGACTTCAAACCTACAATCACCACCATCTAGAAGGACAAAGGCAGCAGACACATGGGAACACCACCACCTGGAAATTCCCCTCCAAGTCACACACTACCCTGACTTGGAAATATATTGCAGTTCCTTGACTATCGCTGGGTCAAAATCCTGGAACTCCCTCCCTAACAGCACTGTGAGTGCACTTGCACCACATGGACTGCAGCAATTCAAGAAGGCAGCTTGCCTCCACCTGCTCAAGGGCAATTAGGGATGGGTCATAAAAGCTGGCCCAGCCAGCAATGCCCACATCCCGTAAATGAATGAAAAAACATCAATAGCCTTACCAGCAGAATCTGGCCAATTAGGGCTCACCTGCAATAACATTCAAGTAGTTTTATGGCCACTCAACAATTAAAGTCATGCCCAAGAATGTTAATCCTGCTTTAAAAATCAGGAAATGAATTAATCATATTGTGGAAATTGCACAGTCTCATTTCTTGACAACACTGTTTCTCTGATTTTTAAAAGACAATTTCATTATTTTATCTGTTAGACCTCTAAGTATTTACTGTCATGTGTAATCAGTATCTGAGTTGTTATAAATTTATAAATCAGTAACAAAAATTAAACTACAATCAGAACTTTACAATAATTTTGCATCATCTAGCATCTACATCAGTATGTCACATTAAAAACTGAGGTCATATGTCATGTGATCTGATGTCACATGACTGGATATTACATGATCGGATGTCACATACATTGTATATTGGACATCCAGGAGTACATCAAACTGTAATAGACAACCATATATGTCAGCAACGCTGGTAACATGCAGTGATCTATGTGGGGAATTGAATTAATTAACCCCTAGCATCACTGATTAGTACATCTGTAAGCTGTAACACTGGTCTCATTTGGGACCATCTGGGATGTCTGCAATGTTGTCATCCCAGGAACTAATTAATAAAAAAGGAGGAAGTTACTTCATTTAGAAAAATATCAAAATAAAACATATTGGAATTAATGAGAAATACATGAAGATTGGAATGGGAACAGTGATGGCGATTATAGAAAGTAACTTTGGATGACTAAAAATATTAAAAGAAAGCATGATGGCAGGAAAGTGCAACCAGACAGAAGGAAGAAGAATGAAGCAGTAAATTGAAATAATTAAGACAAAGATGTAGTGGGCAGGTGATGGAGTTCAGTGCCATCAAACTGCTTGAGCCATAGGAGCAGCAACTGATAGGAATATTTGATTGTTTAATTGAGTGCTGTGGTCAGGGAGGGTTGAAATCACAGTGTGAGTTAATATTTTCAGAGTTTGCTACTAATAGTGTGATTTCTCTCTAAATTGCTTTTTCAGTGAATGATTTCTCTTTCACAAGTCATATCCTTATAATTGTTTTTAGAATCATATTGTTTATTTAATTTTAGAAAGGCTGTTGTGCACCTTAATTTTCTTTTGTTATTTTGATGGTCACATTTACTCATAATTGTAATATTAGTGGAATGTATTTGCCAATTGTTACAATTATGAGGTTTATAAGATTGTTATGTTTTGAGACTTTTTAAATTTAAGGTAAAATGACAAGGGTCATATGACCTGTCCTGAGGTCTACCTGACAGTAAGGCTGGGCAGCTTGATTGTTAGAGTTTAAAGGGGACCCAGATTGCATTGCTGAGAAGAATGTCCAAGTTATTTACACTTGGCGACAATGTCAGCAGCTTGTGTGCTAACAGTGATTAGATTGGAAGGAATGGATTTTCACTCCCAGGTCGGGAGCAGAGAGTTAGTGCATTCCCCAGCACCGCAAAGCCAGCTCTGGAAAAAGTGGCCCGAAGGTGTGGATTTTTGTTCCGCTGTGGCAGGGATCTCTGGGATTCGGACCTGCCGCCCTGGAATGTGTGCAGAGACTGCCGGGTGCGGAGATGGGTTGGGATGAACGCCTGCCTCTGTGCTCCAACACTGTGTTCAAGATTTAAAAAAAAAACAGTAAATCAATAAATAGCTCTCCAGCCGTCAACCCCACCCTCCTCATAACCTACACACTACCATGCCCCACCCTCATGCTCTCTACCCACCCTCCATGGCTCCTCATTTGCTCCATGAATATGCCCCTCTATCTACCTCTATGCCCCTCTACCTAACTACCCATGGTGCCCCATGCCAATCTATGCCCCTTTATCCATCCCCATGGTCCTTTATGTCCCCTATGCCAAGTCAGTGGCAACTCATGCCAACCCACCCATGACCCTTTGCCCTTACACCTACCATCCCAACTCAGTATCCACCATGGGCAGACTTCAGGACCCATGCTGAAATTAAATAAAATGAAGTTTTCTAAGGCTTGAATTTTCCACTCAGTGGGCGGGCGTGATTAGCTGGCCCGGGATCGGCCTAGAAACGGACTGCCAACCGTGACTGACCCCTGACCGTGATTTCACGCTGGCTGGCCAATTAACGATGAAAAGTTCAGCGCTGCTGGGGTCGGGGCAGGAGTGGGACAGGTGATGACGTCAATGCAGGCAATGGCAAGCGCTGATAGAAAGCTCCCTGAAGGCAGAGAGCTGTAGACCCGAAAACCATGAAATAAAGTTTTGAAACTCAGAATAAAAATGTCCAAGCATCACAATCAGGCACCTGAACATATAGGTGATAAAAATGCTGTCCACAGAAATCTCAAACTGCCCTTGGATGAGTTTTGATGAAAAATGCAAAGGCCACCTGGTTGATATGCCCATCCGCCAACCATAATGTTGGACGGGCTATGAATTGCGCTGTTAATGGGCTTAATTGCCCTCTTAATTGTCGGTGGGTGTGCTCCTGACTTTTGTGTGTGCTTGCCGAGCGAAATATTGCACGAGCACGGGACGATGTCGGGACGCTTGCCCAACATCATCTTGCGCGATTTCATGCCCAATTGGGTCAGGGGCGCGTCTGCCTAATTAACGTAAAATTCAGCTGCTAGGTGTCTTTTTCAGCCTTTAAGAAAAACACTGTCATTCATAAAAACTCATTCACTACATTTACATTTCTTAAACTTCACCCTTATAAAAAAGAAAACATTTCATTCAAGTGCTTAATCCTTTATAAAAACAAATATTGGAATTCATAGTACCACGGCAAAGAGTCTATAACCACTTGGACCTGTCAATCAAACTGTGAAATGGAAGGTACCCTACTGTGATAATGGCAAGTTGTGAAATCAGAATTGCAGCATTAATCCTTATATAAAAGGACAGTGAAGTAGAAATCAATGATTTTTTTCAAACACTCCAGACATTTTTTTTCAAAGGTTTTAAGAACGGGAGTTTTAATGCCTTGACAGCTTAACAGTTAATTTTGACATTTTGATTGCTACCTTTGACAGTTAATTTTGACACTTTTGACAGTTCCAATGAGCTTGACAGTTAATGAGCCTACGTACTTTTTATGCACATTTGTGCCTACTTTTAACAATCATCCAAGAGGCACCTTACCTCTCTCAAGGGGGACCTGACCACCTCCAAAGGGCATCTGACTTTCCCCAAGGGTGTCCCAGGACCATAGCCAAAGGGTTAATCTACCTCTCCAAAAGGGTACTTCACCTCTCCAAAGGACTCCTCAAGACTCAGACCTGCCCCTACAAAGCCTAACCTATGCATGTGGTGTTTCACACACCTGGGTCACCAAAATTAAGCATAAGTGGAGGTAGCTGCTGATTTGTATGGGAAGCTATCTCCATGTACTCACATGCGCAAACCTCGACCCGGGTCCATTCCCGCCTGCTCAAAAATGATAGGGACCGGGGGCAGGACTTCCGAGTTTCTGCCTCTTCCACCATTTTCCCAATGGCAGAGAGGCTCTCCATCTCCAAAGTCCCAGAAAAATGTTGAGATTGCTTTGTTGTAAACAGTTGTACTTTAAACTGTGCACTTAGTTCCAAGATGAAAGAGAATTGGGCTCTCAAGGATAGTTAATCAACATCTCTACCTGGATACAAGGCCCATGTGATACATGTTACTATGGTGTAGGGCTTTCAGATGGGAAGGGTACAGAGGAGCCCTTTGTGATATTGGGTTACAGGCTTTCTGAAAATATTGAATATCACGGATAGGTGAGACTACCAGGTTCTGGGAGGGAGAGAGAGAGAGAGAAAGAAAAAGACATAGAATATGTTCATCTTCACTGCATTTGGTCAGTCATAGAGTTCAGATTATTTACTAATTGCTAAAATGATTCTTCACACTAGGAACTAAAAGGACACCTGTAACTGGTTTTTGGGAAGGAGACCTGGCACCTCCTGGCAGGTAACCTTCAACCTTAAGCCAGTGACAAAGGTCCCAGATGCATCCCCAATAGTACGAGAGCTCTCTTGACCCTGAGAAATTTGGTGAAGTAAGTAGTTGAGTAGTCCTGGCCTGCCACATCTTAGTTCTTACCACACATTGGATTTTCAGGTCTTTAGATTTTAATCGCACATATTCATATCCCACAGTTCTCTCCTGGCAGAAGAATCAGAGTTCTAGTCAGGAAAAATATGGGCACTATCTGGATGATTTTCCTGTTCTGGTGCAGGGGTGTATTGGACCATTCTGGCACAATGACTAGATACCCAACCATTAATTTAAATGGATGTGAAATTGGAAAGGCACCCTTATAGACATGTGCAATCAGATCAACTGTGATCTTATAAATGACAGAGCAGGCTCATGGAGCTGAATGGCCTATTCCTGCTCCTAATTCTAATGATTGTACATTTGTTTGTATCTGTGTTTGTATGTTCCCAGCTAATATTAAATGGAAAAACAAAGAAAACCTCAAAAATATGCATTAATTCAAGTATAACAATTGCATGCCCTTTCAATATTTAATGGTTGTGCTGTTCTCTGTTTCAGCTTAATGGTGTGAAAAATCATATGCAATGATGTTTTACACTCTTGTGACTATATGTGGCTGCCAGAAATACTATTTTTAGTGGATTCAAAACTTCCATTGTCAGTGTGAAGTTTTGTTTGTGTTAATGTTCAGTCTCTGGATAACTTTGCTTAACCAATTAATTCACTCTGCTTAAAGGATTTAACAGACTTTGTTTTATGTGCAGGATTCTATCACTGGAGAGGTTGTAGATTTGCTGCAACCTTACCTAGATATGGATGACTATAATCTTGAGACTGCTAAGAAGGTGTGTGGCAATGTTGCAGGTCTGTGTTCGTGGACTAAGGCCATGGCAAGCTTCTTTGAAATTAATAAAGAAGTGCTTCCATTGAAGGTATAGTATCATTGCATAATATTAAATTGCAAAACTTGTGACTCTATAGTACCATACTATGGGTGGAGTCTTCCCAGATTTGCACAAAGTGCAGTAGCAAGCGGGAAAAAGGATGTTTTACCGTCCTCCACGATGGTGGGTTTTCGCACCGTATCATCCCATTCCCAGTGCGTTTCACCTCGTTAATTATGCATTCATAGGAAACACACTGGTGGGCGAGCTTGGATTTTCCTGCCCCGCCATGACCTCAGTGCTTCCTTGCCCCAGGCACCACATTTAAAGTGCACCAGAGTGCATTGTCTACTTCATCTGGCAGTTGGAATATAATGTGGGAAAAGTGAACTTGTTCACTTGGGCAGGAAGAATAATAAGGCAGAGTATTACTTAAACAGAGAACGGCTGCAGAATTCCAAGGTGCAGAGAGATCAAGGTGTTCTAGTGCATGAGTCACAAAAAGTTAGTATGCAGGTACAGCAAGTATTTCAGAAGGCTAATGGGATACAACCTTTAATTACGAGAGGAATTGAACATAAAAGTAAGGAGGTTATGCCAATTGATACAGGACATTGGTGAGACCACATCTTGCATACTGTGTGCAATTATGGTCTCCTTATTTAAGAAAGGATGTAAATGCATTGGAGGCGGTTCAGAGGAGGTTTGCCAGATTGATACCTGGAAAGAGTGGATTATCTTTTGAGGACCTATCTGGACAGACTGGACTTGTTTCCACTGGAGTTTAGAAGAGAGAGGGCTACTTGACTGAAGTATATAAGATCCTGAACAGTATTGACAAGGTGGACATGGAAAGGATGTTTCTTCTGTTGGGTCAGTCCAGAACTAGGGGGAATTGTTTTAAAATTAGGGATCGCCCTTTTAGGACAGAAATGAGGAGAAACTTTTGCTCTCAGAGGGTTGTGGAACTTTGGAACTCTCTGCCTCAGAAGGTCCTGGAGACTGGGTCATTGAGAATTTTTAAGGTGGAGGTAGGTAGATGCTTGTTAGGTATGGAATCAAAGGTTATGGGAGATGGGAATGTGGAATTTGAAATACATACAGATCAGCCATGATCTTATTGAATGGCAGAGTAGGCTCATGGGGCCAAATGGACTACTTCTGCTCTTATTTCGCATGTTTGTATGTACATGTCTATAATCCAGGACTACTCCAGATGACAGATGGCACCAAAAGCAAAGAAGATGGCAGCCCCCAAATTTAGTGGTGCCTGTCACCTGCTAGACGCAGTGGAAGGTCGTTGTGATGTCCACTACCCCAGCTCTTGTGCAGGAGGTCCAGCAGAGTCACCAGTCTGGCCTGGGAGGTGATGAGCACAGAGGAGGTCAGCCATCCAGTGCAGGAAGACGATCTTTTCTGCCAAGGTAAGTCAGCCACCTCATTGCCCTCAGCTCGCATTCACAAACCCATCACACATCTACTGAGATCTCACACCTCAAGGGACAGCACCCTTAACTCTCACACACACCCTCACATCTCCATCTGGCTCATATCCTCTAGAACGTGGATCCTCATTCCGTCCATGGCTCCGCTCACCGTATAAACATTCCACGCAGTGTCATGTGTCCTGCTCACACTTTCTCCATTTAATTTCATGCAGGAGAAGCTGGCTCACAACAGCAGGGAGAGGTCCAAGACCAGGGGTGGAGTGGCTCATATTAGGTCCTTCACTCATTTTGAGGAGTGTGCCATCGTGATGACTGGTGAGGACATGGACCATGAAATGGCAACGGTGAGTTCAGCGGTGAACACCCATGTGAGGATCCTACAACCTATTATCCATCTCTCAACGCAACTGTGAGTGCTCTCTCTCTTGCTTTTGACTCTGCTGCCATGCGCCAATTATCTCTACTTTGGTTCACAGGGAGATCTGCCAAGTGACCGACGCCCGCAGCCAGCTAGTCCCTCAGCTCCATCCGGGTCCACACTTCCAGCCAAGAGGACACCTCCTCCATTGAAGAGCTGGAAATAAGCAGCCCAGAAGATCCATCATGGCACTTACCCACACCCACCACCAGCGCATACATACCTCGGTGGGACCTAGACCCAGAGCAGGCTCGGGTTCACGATCTGGTGGTCACCGCGCAGACACATGTCTGCAGCAGAAGAATGCAGGTACAGCTGATCTCCCCGACACTAGGAGGACTGCTGGGGAAGAAGCATTTGTGAGGTCCGAGTCAGATGACGAACCTCTGGATTCAGCCTTCCAACTCATCGTGGAGAGTCAGCAGAAGGCTGTGGCATAACACATTGCTGCTGGAAGCCCTCAACAGAGTGCCACACAAGTGAGAGGAGTGTGCCTGCCTGCTCTCTGATGAATGGTGCCCACATGTGTGCACATGGAAAGGATGGCAGACACCACTGAGACCCTGGTCCAGCAGAATGTGGAGATGTGTGCTGACCGGCACTCCATTGCAGTAGCCACAGGTGCGTTCTTGCAGTGGCAATGTGAGAGGGAAATGGAGCACCTTGACGTCTGTCCAGGTACTCCTTTCCCTCACGGAGTCAGGTTGGGGCCTTCGGCACCCGAAGGGAGGAGGAGCAGCAGCTCGACACCTCTGGATCATCTGCTAAAGAATCTCAGAGACTGTCCGCTTTTCCTAGTCCCTTTTGCCTGTAACCTCCTCAACCTCATCCTCTGTCACCACAGAGGGAGCAGCTGGTGCACAGGACAGGCAAAGCAAGCTGGGCCCTCAAGGCCTTGCCTCTCCAGAGGACGCATGCCAAAGTCATTGGGGCAACAGGGCCATTGCACAGGTTGTCTCCACCCGTGCTGTGGATGTCAGGGCAGCACCTAGAAGAAGTGGTAGGCCTAGAAAAGTGAAGAATTTCTGATCACATGGGTTGTACGGGTGAACACAGTTTGTCACTTTACCATCTGAAAATATATTCACTTTTACTGAATAATATGTAATATTATCTTTCCACTTCATTTACAGGCTTTGCGAGTCCTCCCACTGCACCCTCCCCCCCTATGCAACCAATAGCAGTTCAGCTGTTCGCAGCCAGCCCACGGGTGATTCTGGAAGGAGAAATGTGGCGGGGCCTTTCTGAGCCTCATGCAAGCACTCTCCTTCACACAAGGAGCCTTCATCCATCAAACTCATCTCACTGTCCTGAGCATTTTCAATGCTGCCTGCTGGGATTCGCTTTCAGTTGTCCAATTGAGCTGACCTACATCTCTGCCCACCCACTGAGCTCACTCCCACGCAGCACCCTGTGCCTGTCCAACATGAGGCTCCGCCCACTTTCAATATCAAAAACCATTGTAATCGTTACATTTCTGATCAGTTCTCCCATCCTTTCCCCTTCCCCAATAACCCATGTCCTTTCCCCCATCATTGTTGATCACCGTCCCCCCCAGCATTACCTGCCACCTCCCCACTGTCACCTAGCAACCAGAACCCTTTTCTTTCCAGGATGTCCAGGTGAACATGCACGTTCCCTACATTCCTGAGAATTCCACCCCCATCCACATTGACCTTTCCTACATCCTCCATCCCAACCCCAGGGTCAGAGTCTGCCTCCGAGAACTCATCAACCACCCTCACCATCCCTTTCAGTGCCACTGTTGTCCACTCACCCTCCCATCCTTCTGGCTCCCCCCACCCCTCTCATACTAGCCATTCCCTCCTACCACTCCCACCCTCAGTTCTCTCCCCAGGAGGCAGTCATTGACTCCATAGACACTTCCCTTGCACATTCACCTGGACATCACCCCCCTTACTCTCTCTTCCACCCTTATTCTCTCCTCTACCCTTACTTCCTCCTCCCCCAAAATGTCTTCGTCCTCTGAACTCCTTCCTCCCCCTCTCCGAACTCCTTCCTCTTGGGACTCCTCCCCCCCTCAGAACTCCTTCCTCCCCCTGGATACCTTCCTCCCCCTGGACTCATTTCCCCCTCTGAACTCCTTTCCTTGCACCATCCTTCCCCTGTACTCCCTCCTCCCCCTACCAACCTCATCTCACCCCCTGACACCTTCGTAACCCCCCTCCCAACATCAGTGCCCCACCCCCCAGTACACCTTACTCTCCCAGTCAAACCTAGACCTTCTTCCCCCACCCCTCCTGGTACACCTTCCTCTCCCACTCACAGCTCAGCCTTCCTCTCCCCCACCCCCCCCCTTCGCCGATATCATCTGTAGCAGCCCACAGCCAAGACCATGATGTTCCATTGTAGACCTGAGACATCAATGGAGACCTCACACCTTCCGTAAGCTGCTTTGTGGTGGAGCCATGTCCATTAGAATCCACCCAGCATGCAATGCATGTGTTCCTCCAGGGTCTGGTAGCTGTAGAGCTCCAGCTCGGAGAGGGGAAGGAGTCCAGGGGAGGAAGGATTTCGGGTGTCCGTGATCAGAGCAAGGCCCTAATGCCACATCCCGACTTCTGCCCATTACACTTGCCCAGATGTGTTCTGGGCCTGCGTGTTTTTCCTTCAGCGTAACGGTAAATGGGGGTACGATTCCGGTCAAGCCTTACTTTGCATCCCATTAGTGGGATGCAATGTGGGTAGACGCTAGCCTCCAGTGGGATTGCGACACCTTCGGATGATCCCACTGTGTTTTCACGCCGTTGTGAAACTGATTTTTGGCCTTCTCACCATATTCTTCCCCCCTCACCAATCATGTTGCCCGTGCCAACGGGGCTGAAAAATTCTGGCCTATTTGGAATCCTTTGACTGGCAATTTGCTTACTATAAAAGTTTTTGGATGATTGATTTTATGTTGCTATGCAAAGGAGAAATCATATCTTGCTGCTACTAAAGCTTTTTATTGTAATTGTGACCTGCTTCCAATTTTTTTTTGGTATACGAATTACAGCATTTTCCAGCCAATGTGTATGTAGAAATATATAGAAAGAGTAAATGCCCTCTGTAAACAGAGGAAGTCTATTCCATACATGAACATGCGTCCAGCTGTGTTTACTGTAATTAGGTGTGATATTTAGTTGTTTTATATTTACTTTCATGTACTCTGAATTTGGCCATTGAGCTGAATATTTATGCTGTATGCAAATCAGGAACTTTTCATCAGAACTCAACTTTAAAGACTTGATTATATTATTGTAAATGTGACTGTTTTAATGAAAGTCTAATGTTTTTAATTTGCATTTTATGTGTAATATTAAGTTAACAGTTAATGCATTTTTTTATGCCAGCGGAAATTCAAGTACCACAACTGGGACATATTTTGCCTTATTCATACTATTTATTTACTTTGATGTGTCTATTTGCAAAAAAGGCAAATCTGACTCTGCAAGAGGCCCGATTAGTTGTTGCCAAAGAGGAATTGCACAATGCCCAAGTACAGCTGGATGATAAGCAGCGGGAGCTAGATAAAGTGCAGGCCATGTATGATGCTGCCATGTCAGAAAAGCAAGCACTACTTGATGATGCCGAGGCCTGCAGGAAGAAAATGAATAACGCCACTGCCCTGATTGAAGGTCTAGGTGGTGAAAAGGTAAAACTAAATTCTCCATAAACTCGATACTAATGTTCAGTAAAGACCATTTATTGAATCAGGACTAATAATTAAGCAGTTCTGTATAAATACCACTGATTAAAATAAGATATTCAGCCGGGAAGGTGGGGTGGTGGCAGGTGGGTGAAGTATTCAACTGGTGAGGGATTCTCCACACAGGAAGTCCAAAAAGCAAATCTTTCAGCGTTTGCTTGTGGGTTCCTGTAGGAGGTGGGAGTCCCTCATTCAAAGGCATTCAATGCCTGATCGAAGGACCTGGCATCAGAAAAGTGCGGTGCCCACTGACAGCCATCCCCTTTTGCCCTTTCTTCCCAACCCCCGCTCACCTATAGCCCGAAACCTTCTCCTGAAACCCCCATCCTGCCCTCAGCTGTGGCCTGGATCCCTCAATGACCTTGGCCTCTGGTGGGTGCGTAGCTGGTAGCTGCCACCATTCCTAGTGGTGCTGATGGGCAATGGACAGCTGTCGATCTCTGGTGGCTGTCTGCTCTTGGGGTGCGGGATTTCCATCTCTGAGGTCTTAAATCCTGGGAAAGGTCTGCTGTTGGCCAGTTAAGTACCTGATTGGTGCTTAATATGGCGGGTCTTCCCCAATGGAGGTAACTTAGGGCTTTCACCAGCTCTCCTGCTGGCAGGCAAGACCCCAATTGCAGGATTAAATTCTACTCATTGTTTCATGCTGATACTCAGATAGTCGAATCTGAACACCCTGCGAAGACGTGGCCTCCTGCTGAGAGGTCTTCAGCCCCGTCTCCTCCTCCATTTTCCAATGGCTTCTGCTGGCCTGCATATCCTCTGTCCATTCTTCAAGTCATTCTGTACCCAAAGGTACCTACCAGTACACCCCCACAGGTTTGTGCCGAAGCCTTGAAGTCAGCAAAAACTCCTTTAGCACTTGCTGCACCATTTCCTGTAGACTTTTGCAACTTTAAACAATGATACAAAGTGGCAAACACTTGTAGAATTGAAGCAACACCCAAGAAGAAATCAACCAAAAGCTAACTGTATGTAGTTATTGTCTACTGCTGTTCTGCACACTTCTGGTGGGTGCTCACTATGTGCACACATGAACGCCCTGACCAATATGGCACCCAGTGCAATTCATCCCACAAATGCGTGCACACATCACAGATTCCATCTGGGAACTCTAAGAGCACTTATTGTGCCCAAAAAATTGGGCTCAAACAATCCCAATTTCTCACCGACCAACTTGAATAAAAAGGCCCCAGGTAGCTAAATCAAACTATTATTACAATTTTAAAAATGTATTCAGCTCATGTCAGTAGCTGCAATACAATCTGAAAGTATGGATGGTTATGTGGATCCTTGAGCTTTGCTCCTGTAGTTCAGAACATCATTCAATCTCTTGCAACTCTCTCCCTGACTTTGGGATAACATGACTGACAGCACATTAATGAGGCCCAGCAATTAAAATCACCATGGCATCATACTGCCACAGGCAGGGAAAAACTGACCAAACTGTCAGTTAAAATCCTCTTCAATATCTCTGAACTTGCAGAAAGCTATATGAAACGTTGATGTTTACCGAAGTAAGGGAACATTTGTCAATACTGACCTTAAAGGTAAACAGAATTCAAAATATAGAGCTGAGCTTGGAAGCTAAAAATGTAAATAAATTAAAAATGTGAAACAATTCAGTGAAACCACTTAATATTATTTTCATTAAAAGATTCGGTGGACAGAAAGCAGCCAACTTTTCCAGGATCAGATTACCCGATTAGTGGGTGATGTATTGCTAGCCACAGGATTTCTGTCCTATTCTGGCCCATTTAACCAAGAATACAGGAACCTTTTGCTTCAAATGTGGAAAGAGGAGATGAGCATCAACGATATTCCATACAGTGATGTAAGTGAATGTTTAGAAATGTAAATATTCTCCTATGTCATTAAATTATATTAGGTAATCTAACTGTCTGGTTGCATTTAGCAAGTAATTGAAGTTGAAGCATTAGAAGTTTAGGGGTAGGTGATCAATTTGCTACCAGGGTATAAAACCGACTGATTTTCCTGTTATAGAAACAATTGGATTTTCATTTCCATCAACTTCAATGAAAATAAACATTGCTCAGCTCCCATTTTGGGTGGTTGATCGTCAATGCCACTTTATACCCCCGGGTATCAATCTTAAAGTATAGCCCACTAAAGCGCTGATGTCTTAGAAAAACAGGTACATTTTGAGAAGTAGAATAATTCAAAAGTGTTGCATGCTTAAATGTTTAAAATTATTCCCTGAGGAGGGAAAAGATATTTTTCCCAACAAACAAACAAATTGGTTGAATAGGCTCATTGGCAGACAATGGACAAAGATTCATAGAAATGAACCTTTTATGGGGAAGGTTAAGGAGACTCATTGCCTTTATCACTGGTGAGGTAGGCTCATACCCATATAGAACCTGAAAGCTGTAAAAAGATAAGCCATTTCTGAAGAGTCTTCTGAATAATTTGGTTTCTAACTCTGTAGGATAGATTATAATTATACGTATTACTGAAAGTAGGAGCAGATTGTCAAGAGAAAAAGGACAAGCAAATTTAAGAACACTTCTATCATTAATCAGTCTATATTGCTTTATTCTTTTGCAATCTTATCCTTCTCATCCTGTATTTTGCCATCATTGACTTTTCTATGCAGTTTTTTGTAATCTTTTCTTATATCGTGCCTTTCTAACTTTTCTTTGTCTTTGCAGTTGGGATAGGATTGTTAGGATCCATAAGGTTGGACTTCTGGCTGGGGCGCTGCCTCTCCCGTGTTGGGTCCTGCCCATGATGGGGCCGCAAAATTCCAGGCGTTGACTTTTAATAATGCCCACCGGTGTTGGGGCCTGAAAATCCCACCTTAATCACTTATACTTCACACCCGAAAATCTCAACAGTGCACTCCTTGTTCTATTTTTATTTTCACAAAAGGGCCTCCTATTCTTTACAGAATTTTGAGGATTCTTTCACTTCTCCTGGGACCAAACCAAGGTGTGCCACAGCTCAGGAATTCACTTTGATTCTCCTCAGTGTTCCCGCTATTCTCTGGCTAGGCAAACCACCAACTCTCCTTCAATACCTCATGATTGTGGACATTCCAGCTCAAGCATGGGCCTTGCTACTTTCTTGCTTAGTGGCTCCAAATAAGAAAGCACCCTTAGTTTCTGAAAGCCCTATGCTACTAGTCTGTAGGTCCTGGCAGATTCCCTCTCTGTTTGCCTCAAAGCTGATTCCAGGCTTCAACTGACTGCCTCTGAGAGAATCACACAGCTAACCCCAAAATCAAGAAAAAGAACCTCCCCATGGCAATGTGGCAAACCTGGGATGTCCCAGATAGAGATGTAAACTAATCATCATCAATTCCCAAACCTTCCCTTTGTTCTGGGAAATAATATGAATAACTTAAACCCCTTATTGTCTGCTGTAGACATCTCACCTCCATCAAGAAACTCAGAAACAGGCCACCCATGTTTAGTGTTTTCCCACTTCCAACTCTGACCTTATTAAATAAACATAGGCCATCCTTTGAATTGCAATTACCTTAGGTTTATTTACAAGCTTCATACCAGGTGTTTTCATTCATCTTATGTTTAAACATTTCAATCCCCAAACTAAAAAGTTATATTCCTAAAACATATGAATCATGAAATTACATATTCACAGCACAGGCTTCTAATTAAATCATCACACAATAGACCTCAACTAATTTTATTATTCCTGTATAGATGCCCACTGCAGTGTTTCTTTTAAAATAGATAAGGAGAAAATGTTAATTATTCCTGTTGACACAGCTTAAAACCTGCAATAGCAAAAAAAAACCCCATTGTGCTTGCAGCCTATTATTATGCCCAGCAAGATAATTTAATAATAGTGAAGTTTAACAGAAAATCGCAGACATATGTATGAATGAAATAATTATGTCTATCTGATTTTTCTCCTATACACCTTCCCTTAAAGAAAGAAATTGCAATAATGTAGATAATGGGCCAAATCTTACTGGAGTGGGAACGTTGTTAGTTAGGCTGTCCTCTGCAACCATCAGCTCAAGAGTTTTGCGCAATGACTTGCTGGAAACCTAGGGAGGAATTTTCCCCCCCGTTGTGGGGGTTGTGCAGGGGCGGGCGGGAGCGAGTGCGAATCCGATTGGTGCCCCTGAGTGGGTGCGTGCTGCCATTTTACATGCCTTAATTGGTCCGCCCAGCATGACACACAGCCAGAAGCTTTGTGCGCTCTCTGTGCGGGCGGGGAGATTCCTCTGAGTCGGGGCCTACGCTCTTTCGCGCATGCACGCCAAAGAGCGCAGAAATCTCCCTGAGGCACAGAGGTGAATGGTGGGACCAACAGTGTATCCCCTTAACCAATTGAATTTAATGACTGAGAAAGAAACAGAGAAATGACAGAGAAAGAGAGTGAATTAGAATGGGTGAATTAGAGTTGAATCAGGTACCATAAGAGAAATGGGATTTAGCGCTTTCCCCTGTGATGAATTTGATGATGGGAGGGCATTTAATCAGTCAGGAGGCCCCACCACCTTCCTGCCTCCACCCCTATTAAGTCTGTGTACACTTAAGGGCCCCATGCTGGTATTAGCCATGTGGCAAATGGGGGGTGGGTGGGGGGGGGCTGGCTGGCTGGCCATGCAGGGAGTATGACAAGGAAACCTGAGCTGTGTTGCTCATGAGTTCCTGGGGAGTCCCTCAATCAAAGTCACTCAGTGGCTGAAACATAGAAACATAGAAAATAGGAGCAGGAGTAGGCCATTCGCCCCTTTGAGCCTGCTCCATCATTTACCATGATCACGGCTGATTATCCAACTCAATAGCCTGCTCCCGTTTTCTTCCCATATCCTTTGATCCCTTTCGCCTGAAGAGCTATATCTATTTAACTCCTTCTTGGAAACATACAATGTTCTGTCCTCAACCATTTTCTGTGGTAGCAAATTCCACAGGCTCACCACTCTCTGGGTGAAGAAATTTCTCCTCATCTCAGTCCTAAAAGGTCTACTCCATATCCTCAGATTGTGACCACTGGTCCTGGACTCCCTCACCATCTGGAACATCCTTCCTGCATCTACCCTGTCTAGTCCTGTTAGAATTTTATAGGTTTCTATGAGATCCCCCCTCATTCTTTTGAACTCCATGGAATATAATCCTAACCGACTCAATCTCTCCTCATATGTCAGCCCTGCCATCCCAGGAATCAGTCTAGTAAACCTGCACTCCCTCTGTAGCAAGAACATCCTTCCTCAGATAAGGAGACCAAAACTGCACACAATATTCCAGGCCTGGTCTCATCAAGGCCCTGTATAGTTGCAGCAAGACATCCCAGCTCCTGTACTCGATCCTCTCCTCTGAAGGGGAAGGCCCACTGAGAACCATCTCCTACCTTTGCTGCTGACCTCCCTCCTACCTCCCCCACAACTTCCACCCCACAATCCTCACCTCACCATCAATCACCTATGGCCAGGACCCAGCAATGATACTAGGCCTTGTGTGGGTGCCTTACTGACAGCCGCTACTGTCTCTCTGGTAGCACTGCCATTTAATAGAGCTGCTAGCCTCTGATTAGCTGGCAGCTCTCAGGGAGTGGGTCCTATGCCCCAGGGTGCTTGATCCTGAGGAAGCCTGCCCAGTTAAGTGCCTGAGTGGTACTAAATAGAGTTGGCTTCCTTAAACAAGATTAAACGCGGCTCTCACTGCTCTCCAGCCTGCGGGCGAGACCCCAGTCACCTCTATTAAACACTGCCTAAAGAGAGGGAAAGAAAAATTGGCTGAGAGAGGGAGAAAAAGGAAAAGTTAGAGAAAAAAATTGACATTGTTTAGAATATGTAAGATGAAATTACTACTTTAAGAAATGAGAAGAACGGTTTACATTGTTCACTTTCTGGACTGGATAGTTTGATTGACATTGCTTGAAGAATCATCATGTCATTAGAAGGGTACTTAACGCTATTTACCACGACCCCTAACTTAATGTGCTGAGTTTAATGGACACATAATGTGGAAATCAATCAAATTCTTGAAAATAATAGGAACGCTCATGATGCGGCATGAATAGATAAGCAAGTTCTGGAGATCCACACTTTACAGCATATCGCATAATCCCCTGAATTTGATAGTTGAATTGCACATTAAGAACGGAATTTAATGCCTTCTGCTGAGGCAGGTTTGGAGGAGGTGATGGGTGGTGCATTTAATCTGGCTACAGGGTGTGGGATTGAGAGCCCGCCAACTTCTGGCCTCTGCCTAGATTAAATCTGGGCCAGGAAGGTTCATTTTCAGTGTTCCCAGCCTAATGCCAGTTGAGGCCCTGCCTGCCCCCTCAGTTAGCCCCATCCCACCCTCACTTACCTAGGTCCCTTGATGATCATGGGCCTCCGGTGGGTGTATTGCCAGCAGCTGGCTTTCCCCAAAGGAGATGATGTGGAGCTCCTGCCAGCTCCCTAGCCCTAAAGACAGAGGCAAGTGATACTCTAATCACCAACAAGGAATAGCAGATCAGTTAAATGAGTAATTTGCATCTGTCCACACTGTAAATGAAGAGGATAAAATACCTGAAGGGAAATTTTAAAAATATAGAGCGGAACTTTTTAGATGGGATATAAGTTTAAAAAATGATGGTAGATAAATCAATGAGATTTCAAATTGACAAGCTTCCAGGACCAAATGCTTTCCATGTAAGGGATTTGAAAGAAGGAATCGAGGAGATTGTGGTTGCATTAGTTATAGTCATATAACAATCCCTTGATTTGGGAATTGTGCAGTTGTGTTGGAAAATTTCAAATGCCCTTCCATTATTTATGAAGGTAGAGAGAGAAACCAGGTAACTACAGGTCTGTCAGTTTAACATCAATTTTAGAGAAGTTACTAGCACCTGTCAGGCTAAGTGCTTGGAACAATACAAGATGATCAGAGAGAGCATGGATTTGTGAAGAGTAAATCATGTCTGACTATTCTAGTCGAATTTTTTGAGGAGGTGACTAATGTGGTAGATAAGGGGGTGTCTTTGGTCATTATCTAGATGGATTTCCAAAAAGGCATTTATTGAGGTTCCACACAAGAGATTATAGTTACAAGTGGAAGCTACAGAATTGGAGGCGATATTGCAACCTGAGGTGAAATTGGTTGGGGTAGGAATTGGTGAATAGAGGCAAGGCTGAGCGACTGCAGATGGTGCACTTCCTGCACATGTCTTTACATTGCTGTATATAAACACAAATCACTAAAAGCCATTGGACAGGTACAAAAAACAAATAAAAGGCGAATGGAATTTAGACCTTTATTTCAAAAGGGATGGGAACACAGAAGGGAGAAATATTTTTTTCTACTGTAGTGCCTTGGTCAGGCTCCATATGGAGTATTGTGGTCAGGTTTGGGAACCAATCCTTAGGGAAGATATATTGACTGTGAAACAAATTCCCCAGAACAATACCAGACTATTGGTTAAATTATGAGGACAGATTGCTTAACCTGGGTTTGTATTCCCTTGAGTATTAAATACTTAAAATGATACATTATATTAATGGTATCATTTGTTTATTCTATTACTTAATAAATTTGTTTAATAATTAAAGCACAAAACAAGACAAGTATGTTGCATTAAAAATACATGAACAGAAGTAGCTGAAATAACCTGAAAAAGTTCTATATCCATTACTCAAACGTGCTGTGAACCTTTTCTAGAAACCTGGGAATGTGGAGATATTCTCTGGGATATAGGGAGGTAGTGTCATCTACAAGGGTAGTCTGAAGCACAAGTCAAAATATTTAAGGCAGACTATTGCCCTTGGCAAGTGGGCTTGGTGGGGGTGGGCAGGGGTAGTTGGGACGCTGACCGCCGCTCATGATCAGCACCACACTGCGACTTCACAATGGCAGGGCAGTTAAGGCCCCCCCGCTCCAGTGTGAAACGCGAGCGGCAGCGCTCAGCACTGCCTGTACAAGCAGGGGTAGGAGGATGAGCAGGCCGATCGTGAACGAGATGAGGTGATATAAAGAAAAAAAAATGTCATAAAACATGTCATCTCATGTGACTCTGTCACATGATCAGGGACATGTCATTAATTCCGTTGTAAAGCTTTTATTTTATTTTTATTTGCTTTTGGAAACCTCATTCCGCCTGTGGATGACCTTTTAATTGTCGGCCGACATGCTGTCAATTCTAGCGCGCGCCCACCGAGTGAACTATTGTGCGACTGCGCGTTGATGTCGGCATGCTCGGCCAAAGTCAATGCGCGTCATTTCATGCTCAAGTAGGTCAGGTGCGGGCCTGCCCGCCTAGCGAAAATTTATGCCCCTAGAGTAAAGGACATCTAAAAACATGATAATTGGTTTGTGCCAAGTTGGATTCTCAGCTGCTGTTTTATCATTCGAGAGAACAGGAGTGCAATTCATTTCTGCGGCAGGAGAGAAAAAAATTAGTAAGCCACACCAATCAATGCCACACATTACTGAACAGCTAGTTCCAGAACAAACTGGCAAACCTCTGACAATGGATCTCACACTTTTTCAGGCATGGAATGTTGGAAACCCAATGAAAGGGGGAGATTGCTATTTTGTTTTTCAAATGGATGTTGGGAGCAGGCAGAAGAGGGCCATCTTTTTTTAAAAGTAATTCTGTGGTGTGGCAATCATTGCAAAAATATTTTATTTTATTTCTGCCTTTCGACCATATCTTGCCATTGCTTTCAAGCATACATGTAGCAAAAGTAGTCTTATAAGTAAATATTGTTGCTGAATTTCAATGTGTTCATTCATGACATTAGAAAAATGATTACAACAATGAGCTGCAAAACCTTTTAACAGCTTTCATTCATTTTAACCTTCAGGACATCAACCTAATCAGTATGCTGGTTGATAATGCAACAATTGGTGAATGGAACCTCCAGGGACTTCCAAGTGATGATTTGTCAATCCAGAATGGTATCATAGTAACCAAGGCAACAAGGTACCCTCTTCTGATTGACCCACAAGGGCAAGGCAAGATCTGGATTAAAAATAAAGAAAAGAACAATGAGTTGCAGGCAAGTCTGGAAAAATGTTTTTTGTACGTTATGGGACAGGGTTTCCACTCGGCTGTAATTGCTGATTCTGATATAAATTGCACCCAAAACTGCACCAGTTTGGAAAGGTGCCCCCACCCCAACACCACCCAACTCCTTCGAGTTTCCATCAAATTGTTTGGCATATCACCGAAGATAAAATCTGCCATGAACCAGCGCAATTGGACAACATTTTAAATGTGATTTTTTAAAAGCATCCTTGCTTTAAAAAAATTTCCTTCATATATTTAAAAGTGATAACTTGAAGTTTTATTAAAACAGCTGATAATAGTTTATCACAAAAATATACGAGTTTTTGCTCATTACCTGAATATCCACATTTTATGTTGCAGGAATCGCTTTAAAAAGAATAACTATTTTCTAGTTACATTGGGGTCTGTTTCTTAGCAAATCAAAAGTCATATTTATAAGCTTTTGAAACGTATTGTTTAGTGTTTTAGGACCCAAATGAGCCAGCTTAATTATTAAAGCCTCCTTGAATGTCTGCAAAGGAACACAATTAGTGGAAACTTTCGATGAAAATTAATTTGCCTGGGTGCATGGTTGATGTTGTGCACAGTGCCTGTTTCCAGCAAAATGGGTAGAATCTTACCTATGGTGGCGGGCTGGGCAGGAGTGGGTGGGGTTGGGCGCGGAGCTGATCGCCACCTGCAATCAGCTGCGCGCCACCATTTTATGTGGGTGGGCCAATTAATGCTCGCCCAGCATAACGCACATCCGGTAGCGCATAGCGCTGCCTGTGCAAATGGGGGAAAGAGGGAGCATTGGGGCCTGCGCTCTTTCATGCATGAAAGAGCGCAGCAATCTCCCTGAGGCACGGAGCTGCCTCAGGGAGATTAAGAGGCTAATAAAAGTTTTTTAAGAATACATGTCCCCTCATGTGACAGTGTCACCTGAGCTGGGACATGTTTGTGAAGTGGACAAAAACCTTCATGAAACCCCATCTCACCTGTGGATGAGGGTTCCTGGAAAACGCGAAGGCCACTTGGGCTCTTCGCCTGCCCGCTAACCTTAAGGTTGGACAGGCAGCGTTGTTAATGGGGTAAATTGCTTTCTTAATGGCCTTAACAGGCCGTTGACAGTTTGGCAGGCGTGCAGCCGCCTCCAGCGCTCACCCGCCAAACACAATATTGAAATGACAGCGCGATGACCTCGGGATACCTGATGTCATCTCACGTTATTTTACGTGTTAGCATGTTGGGCCTGCCCCCTGCACGCCGACGGCAATATTCTGCCCAATGTTTCTAAAACTAACACAAAAGATTTCAGAAACTTGAGTTGTGCTGAACACAAATTGTGCATAAAATTCCTTGTCTTTTATGCTTGTTCGATTGATTTTGGCCAAACTGTGTAAAAAAAAATTGAGTAGAAACACCAGGTATATATCTTATAATTAGCCAAAATTTAAAATATAAATAATAGAAAATGCCAGTGTTTTAAAATAATGAAGAATATTTCTGTCTAATAGTCATTGCTTTTATTAAGGTCAACAAACCATTTCAATGTATCTTCACCAGTCCCTCAACCAGCACCGTAAAATGTAATACATCTCATATAATTCATGTAATTCATTGTTGTTTGTGGAGCCTTGTTTTATGTTCAATGGCTGTCACGTTTGCCTAACATAACAGTGACTGCACTTCAAAGCAATTAATCGTATGCCAAGCTTTTGAGATATTTCAAAGACATGATAAGGAACCTTTGTCCTAAAGAAACAACTTTTTGAAAACTGGTATTATGGAAATATCAAAGCAAGCACAGGAGGCAAGTATGCTTGAAGCATCATGATGCTTTGTAAACATTTTACTGTTTTAAAACTATAACGAAATAGCTGACTGATAGGCCTGAATTTTGGCTTGGTGGGCCTGGGAGTGGGCCTGGGAACAGACCACCGACTGCAATTAGCCCCCCGACCACGATTTCACGCTAGTTGGCCAATTAATAGCCAGCCAGCATGAAAGGCGCATTGAAATGCTCAGTGCTGCTGAGGTGGGGGCGGGAGGAGGGCGAATGCTGAAGTCAGCGTGGGGGAGCGCTCACAGAAAGCTCCCTGAAGGCAGAGAGCTGCCTCAGGGAGCTGAAGAATTCAAATCTAATAAAAACAGATTTTAAAGTTGGAAAAAATGCCCACGCATCAGAAACAGTCACCTGAACATATAGAACATGAAAATTCTGTGCAAACATATTTTTAAAAAATAATATCGGAAACCTTATCCCGTTCTTGGATAAGGTTACCTCAAAAAGGCCAATTCGCCCGCCGGCCAACCGTAGTGTTGGACGGGCAGCAAAAAAAAAATCACGGTTCATTAATACTTTAGTGGCCTTAATAGGCCTCTTCATTGTCGGCAGGTGCACTGCCAACTCTTGTGCGCGCCCGCCGACTGAAATATCGTGTGAGTACGCGATGATGTTGGGACGCTCGCCCCACGTCATCATGCACTATTTCAAGCTTGAGCGTGTCAGGCACACGCCTACACACTCAAGCGAAAAATCCTGCCCATAGTTTTATTTGCAACTCCAGTACATCCCCAGCCCCCACTCTTTCCCTTATCTAAATAGCCACACAGAAAATATCTTTGAAGAGCATGACACTGCGGATGCTGAATCTCTGAAATAAAAACAGATAGTACTGGGAATATTCAGTAGGTCAGGTGGCATCTGTGGAGATAATGAAAGAGTTAATGGCCTGAATTTTCATCCTGGAGACAGGTAGCGGGAGTTGTGAAAATTCCCAGCTCGGCCCGCCTGCCTCCAGAGAAAGTGCCCGCGGGCTGCTGTTGGGCCAGTCGGCTGGGGTAGATTTCGGAGGCAGTCACAAGGGCTGCTAGGTGCCGAGGCAAGCTGTTTAATGACTCACCATGGTGCTGTGGAACCTCGTCACAGCCCTCACCTTACACACCCCCACACACTCCACGTGCCCCACCTGTGTCATGTTATTTTCAACATAGTAGAAAGTTATAAATGAAATACATTTTTTTAAAGCTTTGTTTTTTCACACATCCTACTGTCACTATAGGCGTCATTGTTTCTATATAGTGTATGGTGGGTCACTGAACATGGAATTGCCTTGGTTAAGCATTGAAACATAGCAACATAGAAACTAGGAGCAGGAGTAGGCCATTTGGCCCTTTGAACCTGCTGCACCATTCATTATGATCATGGCTGATCATCCAGCTCAATAGCCTGCTCCCGCTTTCTCCCCATATCCTTTAATCCCTTTCGCCCCAAGAGCTAAACTTCACTCCTTCTTGGAAACATACAATGTTTTGGCTTCAACTATATTCTGTGGTAGTGAATTCCACAGGCTAACCACTCTCTGGGTGAAGAGATTTCTCCTCATCTCAGTCCTAAATGGTCTACCCTGTATCCTCAGACTGTGACCCCGGTTCTGGACTCCCCCACCATCGGGAACATCCTTCCTGCATCTACCCTTCTAGTTCTGTTAGAATTTTATAGGTTTCTATGAGATCCCCCCTCATTCTTCTGAACTCCAGCAAATATAATCCTAACCGACTCAATCTCTCCTCATATGTCAGTTCCGCCATCCCAGGAATCAGTCTGATAAACCTTGGCTGCACTTCCTCTATAGCAAGAACATCCTTCCTCAGATGAGGAGACCAAAACTGCACACAATGGGCAGAATTTTCTGTCTACCGGGCAAGCGGGCCCGACCCATTCTCCAGCAGGTGGGGAGCCGGTCCCCGTTGGAGAAGCGGGCCCCGCCGCCATTTTAAGTGGGCGGGCCAATTAAGGCCTGCCCAGCGTGATGCCCAGCAGGAAGCGCTATGTGCTTCCTGTGCGGGCAGGGGGGATTCCTCAAATGTGAGAGTGCGCTCTTTCGTGCATATGCACGAAACAGCGCACATCTACCTGAGGCTAGGTGCTGCCTCAGAGAGATCGCTGACAGTTGTACAAACATTAAAAACAGAGAAAAAAAAATCCTTAACATCCCCCTCATGTGACAATGTCACACGAGATGGGACATGCTAATAAATTTCATTAAAACTTTATTCAACTTTTTAAACCCTACATGATACCTCATCCCGCTGGTGGATGAGGTTTCATGTTTTATCTATTCCCCACTGGGGCTCTTAGTCTGCCCAACAACCTTAAGGTTGGACGGGCAGGTCCTTTAATTGTTTTAATGATCCTGTCAGTGGCCTCAATTGTCCACTAACAGGTTGGTGGACCCACAGCTGATTTCGCTGTGCCCCTGCCTTCCTGAAAATTTAAATGGGGCGGAGTGATGTTGGGGGTTCCCCCAACATCATCCCGTGTCCTTTTGCACGTCGGTGAGCGGGCCCTGCCCCCTGCTCACCAATGGCAAAATTCAGCCCAATATTCCAGGTATGGTCTCACCAAGGCCCTGTATAATTGCAGCAAGACACCCCTGCTTCTGTACTCGAATCCCCTGGCTATGAAGGTCAACATACCATTTATTTCTTTACCACCTGCTGCACCTGCATGCTTACCTTCAGCGACTGATGTATGAGGACACCCAGGTCTCGTCGCACATTCCCCTCTCTCAATTTTTAGCCATTCACAAAATGATCTGCCTTCCTGTTTTTGGTGGACTTTGTTGAAAGCCTTCTGAAAGTCCAAATAAACCACATCCACTGGCATCCCCCTCATCAGCTCTACTAGTTACATCCTCGAAAAATTCCAGAGGATTTGTCAAGCATGATTTCCCTTTCGTAAATCCGTGCTGACTCTGTCTGATTCTGCCCCGCAAGCTTACTCTTGTACTCTATTTGTACTCTATTTTCCCCTTCTTAATCAATCCATTGGACCTCCTTTGCTGAATTCTACACTGCTCCCAATCCTCAGGTCTGTTGTTTTTTTTTAGCTAATTTGTATGTCTCTTCCTTGGATCTAATACTATCTCTAATTTCCCTTGGCCACCTTTCCTGTTCTTTTGCGCCACTTGGGGTATGAGGGGCATGGGGGGTTTGGGGTAGGTGGAGGGGCATAGCTTAGAACGGGGGCCTGAAGAGTCATTTGGGTGCTGGAGAGGAATAATTGGCATTGGGGATATGAGGGGCCATGGGAGTGGGTGGAGGGGCATAGCTTGGCACAGGGGGCATGAGGAGGCCACAGTAGGTGGATGGAAGGTCAAATCTTAGCATAGAGGGCATGAGGAGCCATAGTGGGTGGGTGGAGGGGCATTCTTTGGCATGGGGGGCATGAAGAGGACCTTTTGCACTTTTTAAAAAGTCTGCTCATGTAGACTAGGGTTTACAACTCCTCTGAGTGGCAATGAACCAAGACTTTTTAAAAACCTGTTTGTTTAGGTGCTTATTTCATGCCTGTAACACAGGTGCGGCATCAGCTAATTTCAAGGCTGATATCTCTCCAGACACACAAAAATCAGCATTATATTATTCTTCAAGTCTAATGAGATGCTAAAGTATTGAAATTAGGTTTCTGATGTGCAGCCCACCATTGACGATCACAAACTGCTTTCATGAAGGCATACAACCAATTTTTGGCCATTTCGCCACATTGTCCCCCCACCGCCCGCCATGACGCCTGATGCCAATGGGACAGGATGATTCCACCCTTTAATTTAAAACTGTGACCCCTAGTTCTAGATTCATCATGAAGAGAAACACTCTTTCAAAGTCTACCCTGTCAAGCTCCCTCAAAATCTTATATGTTTCAATAAGATTGCCTTTCTTCAAAATTCTGATGAGAATAGGCCCAACTTGCTCCACCTTTCCTCATAAGACAATCCCTTCATCCCAGGAATCAGCATTGTGAGTCTTCTCTGAACTGAACTCTTTGGATATAGAAGTTTCTTCTGAACTTATTTCTTGGATTTCTTGGTGTCTATCTTATATTATTGCCTCTAATTATGTTCTGCCCACAAGAGGAAACACTCTCTCTGGCCTACTAAACCTCTATTATGTCATCCATCTTTCTTCCTTTTCCAAGAGAAAATAGACCCAACCTGTCAATCCTCCCTGATATATATACTGTACCCACGCTTTTCTGGTATCAACTAAGTACATCTTCTCTGAATCCTTTTGGGTGCTTCTATATCATTTTCATAATACGGTGACCAGAACACCATGCAGTATTCTTCTTGTGGGCTAGCCAAGGTTTGGTACAGGTATAGCATAACTTCCCTTCCTTTCAATTCTATTCCTCTCAAAATAAAGGCTAGTGCTTAATTTTTTTTAATGGCCTTATTAACCTTTGGCGCAACTTTTAGTGATTGGTACATTTGCCTTTGTTCCTCTAACACATTTAGCCATGTAACTTCCTACCAAAATGTACTACCTCGCATTTATTTGTGTTGAACTTCCTTTGCCAATTATATGCCCGTTTTGCAAGTTTATTAGTGACCTCATCATTTGTTGCAGGCCTCTTCAGTATTGACTATCCCCTCCAATTTGGGAGATCCACAAATTTAGAAATATTGGGGGAATTTTATGTACCCCACCCCCTCGTCGAGGTATTTGAAGGTGGGAGGGCACACAAAATAAAATGCATGGCTAACCTGCCACCTTCCCACCCAGCCCCAAAATGTCCCTATATTATGTAAGGCATCAGCCTTACCCTTAGATCTATTGAATCCCTTAAGTTGCCAATTTCCCCCTTCTCTAGGGTCCCTGATCCTTCCCTGACCAAAAATCCCAGACTTGCCTGTAAGTCCGGCATTCATAGTTTCTTTTTGGACTCCCTCGTAATCCCAGCAGCAGCCACTACTGCTTTCTGACGCTGCTGGAACTGCTCAACTGTCGGCCAATCAGATTGACCGGCAGCTCTCGATTTTTAGACTTCCTGTCCCTGAGGGGTGGAAATCCCACTCTCACCTTGTTAAGACCAGCCTCAGCAAATTATCGTTGCAGGGCAGCCCTTTTTAAAGTCAGTCAGTTCAAGACCAACTTTCTTTTGCCCTGTAAAATTCACCTCATTGTTTTTGATTCCAGAGTCCATATTGCTAATGTAAATTGCGAACAGTAGAGCCCCCAGCACTGACCCTTGTGAAACACCACTTCCCATTTTATGCCACTCTGAATAACTCCCCTTTACTCCCACCACTCCCTGCTTTCTGTCTTGAAACCAGCTAGCAATCCAGTCTGCCACTTGCCCCCCGACTCTACATTCTCTGAACTTGTTCATTAGTCTATTATGGGGCTTCTTATTGAAAATGTTTTGAAAATCCAGCTAAATTATATCTACTGCATTACCATAGTCTGCCCTCTCTCTCTTATTTCCTCAAAAAAATTCAATTTTCCTTTTTAAAATCCATGCTGATTACTCATTATTGTATTCTTTGTTTCTAGATGTTGTTCTATTTCTAAATGTTCTTCTGTTTTATTAATTCTATTCTGTGTTAACTTTCCTGAGAGTGTATCTTTTGAGTCTGTGTACAATAACAGATACTTTAGTAACCCAATGAAGAATCATAAAATTTTTATAATAACTGTCCCATCTTTGGCACATGCTGGAGGGGGAAGGTGGTCTCCTTCTGTGCTGTACGATTCTATGATTCACCTACAAGGAAGTGCACTATTTAATTTCAGGAGAGACATTTGTATTCAGCTCCCTGTGCATCTGTCAACTTAATGTCTGTAAGATCGGGGTCCATGACGTCACATTGAATCCCCATGTACAAATGTACAAAATGTTCACTTCATATACTTTTGAAGGCATCTGAAAAATTGATGTGAACTTGAAAAAAAAAGTGAGAGAGCATGTGTTCTATACAGTGTTTATTCCACTCCCATATCCTGAAATGCTCTTTTGGTGTTTTTGAAACAATTTGCTGAAACAAGGGCCAAGTTGTAGCTTCCATTTCTCATTAATTTCACCTGATGGTTTCCACTGAGCTAATTGTATGATTTAATTTTGTGTCTGTAGATAACATCACTAAATCATAAGTACTTCAGGACCCACCTAGAGGACTGCCTATCTTTGGGACGGCCCCTGCTAATGGAGGATGTAGGAGAGGAGTTGGATCCTGCTCTTGACAATGTGCTGGAAAAGAACTTTATTAAATCAGGATCAACTTATAAAGTAAGATCAGGTTTGAAAATAATGACTAATTTTAAAGAAATTAATGTTTACTCACATAGGATTTGTATATCGTTAAAGACAATCACACCTCATTCAAGTAATGAAAACTGATTGGTTTAACAAAAATATTGCTAATGGATAACAGTTAAGCTTGACTGAGCATGAATGGTTCCGATCCTTCCATCTGGAGTAAATATGGGTTGAGAACCCAGACATGTTGGTGCCGGCACCTAGAAGGCAATTTCCCAGGAGGTGACTAATTAAGTGGCCACCTTAAGAAATCCTGACCAAGTAAGGATAGATAGTGGGCTCCCGAGGCTGAGAACCAATAGGAGGCCCTCCAGCACTAAAAGATTGGCATCCCCGCCATTAGAGGTGGAACTGCTGATGTTACAGGGGAACAAGAGGACATGTCAAGATGAAGGCACCCTCTGAAAAATTTTTTGAAGAGTAAAAGTAAAAAGTTGCACAGGAGGAACCTCTTCACAGGATGGCCTATAACCACAGCTGTAGCCACCTGACATTCGTGGCTGTGTTGGGAGGAGATTAAGTTAATGAGGCATTGATAACCCCTCCCCTCCGCCCCACACACACACACACACACCATCATCTGACTCTAGCTGGCCATCTCAGTTCATTGGCCAAGCTTCAGCCTCTACAAGAGGGCCTGTCGGCCATTTGGAAAATTCCTGATGGCTTCTGACAAGTGCCCTCAATGGGCAAGTTAATAGGTCTAATTGGCTACCCACCGCTAGCAGATGGATAGAGTAACTACCTGACCCAGCTTCAATGAAGGTTGCCTGGAGGTAGGTCCATGACAGCAGACTAGCACGCTGGCCCATAGTTGGAAATTGTGGGCTTGCCCACCTCGGTTCTATCTCCACAGCCAAATGAAAATTTAGCCCATTGAATTTTGCATTTGAATTCTCAGCTTTCTTTTTGTACAGTTCAATTTAATGTCCAGCTACAGTTCTCTACGTTGTATCCATGTAACTCACTTGAAGGGCTATGCTGGCAAAACTGAAGACTCACGGTTCTCATCTCTTCTTCAAATCTTTTTCCTGTAGGAGCAGCATTTATATGCTGAGTTATGAAGCTGTGGGCAGCAAATGGAATATTTTGTATGTTTAAAAAATTGCAGGGTGCGATGAGTGGTCTATTTAGTAACTAGAAGGCAAAGTACTCCATTCATCTTTGTATGTATAGTTCCATGTTCAAAAGCTGATGATATTCAGATTGCGATGAATTGGCCACTCTGTCAGACCATGATGTTTGGTTTGAGTTTCCCCCCTGTACATCCTCACCTTCTAATATCGACAACCGCTGAACTTTAGTAATGATTTTGGACTGTGCACAAAACTAATTTTTGCAATTATAAATTACAAGATTAGAAATTGTCGCTGCATTCAAGATAATAGTGGGCTGCACTATTAATTGTGTTAACATTTGATAGTTTTTTTCTAAATTGAGCACAGACTGGTCTCACTTTTATATTTTAACCCTTCGAACTGTAATTAACCTGCCAAGCCCGTTACACACCCATCCAATCTCATATAAACTCACAAACATGCCCTTTATTAAATGGATTGAAATGTTTCATTCTCTATTGTTCAGTACTGTGTTATTGATGCACAGTAGGTTTTCTCAAAAGTCTTTCACAAATGTGATGGATTTCCTTCTAAATAATTTCAGATTCTGAATAGGTGGACATACCAAAACCAGTAATTATTTTTAAAAGAGAACATTTATTCCTTTGCACTTTAAATTTGCAACAAATGCAAACAAATGAATGAGAAGAAATAAACATATTACACTCATTTCTTTGATGCTAGGTGAAAGTTGGTGACAAAGAAATTGATGTGATGTTGGGATTTACCTTGTACATCACCACCAAACTAGCAAATCCTGCTTACACGCCTGAAATCAGTGCTAAAACCACCATTATTGATTTTACTGTTACGATGAGAGGGCTAGAAGACCAGCTTCTTGGTCGAGTCATCCTCATTGAGAAACAGGTAGGTCAAGTCAAACGTCTAAGAAATAAGAAACAGAAAAGCAGTTGTTAATGCTAAATAAAATGTTTGTGAAGTAAGGCTGACAGTAACAACAAATGAACATGACATCAAAAATTACATGTTGCAATGCTTAGAATTTTTTTCAGGATATTGATTCATCTTTTTATATTAGACACATAAGTTATTATAATCTATGCTATAATTGGGAAATTTCAGGCCTATCAATATAATTTGCATGCCTTTTTTAAATTTTTGGGTTTTCATGGTCAACAAGCTCTTTGACTGAAAGAGAACAGTTTTTGCAAATTGTCCTTCTGAGTTATCAACTGGAGGTCCTGGAGAAGAACCAGAGTATTGAATTTTCCTTCCTTGTATGGGAAAGTTCATCCGCACTAATGTACCTTATATGGAAAGCATGGGATATGGGGAATTACATATTTGAATCAACATTGTTTTGACAACAACACTGTTTGGAATGCCAATATAGAGCGACCAAATTAAATTATTGTCATTAAAGCAAAATCCCGTGGATGTTGGAAACCTGAAATAAAAACAGAAAATGCTGGAAACACTCAGCAGGTCTGGCAGCATCTGTGGAGGGAGAAACAAGAGTTAATGTTTCCAGTCCATATGATTCTTATTCAGAGAATTATTGTCAATTGTCTATGCTGTAACTTCTTGCAAGTTTCTAAACCTGCACATCTTGATGTCAGAAGTGTAGTCTTTTATTCACTGTTTAACTGAGTGGTTGTTGCAAAATTTTTATGGCTCTTTGCAAATGGTATCCCTGTACAAATTATTTGATAGTATATATGACTTGGATTTAAGTAACTACCACAGAAATGGATCTCTCCCACATCAATAACCCATTTGAAAATCTGGCATAGTTTGTGATTTGTTAGCTGCAAACAGAAAGTCACAGAATTATGCAATTCACGGGTTATATTGACAAGACCAGCTTTGTGAAAGAATTGTCCCCTTTCCCCATGCGCTTTTAATTTTTTATCTTTCTAAAATTAATTCCTTTCTATTTAAAAAGCTGTTGTGAATGCTATTTTCATTGTTTCCTGGCTGTACATTAAATCTATTTTTTTAAAAAAATCACCTAAACACTCCTTTTGTTCTTCTCATAGTGATTTTCAATTTATGCTATCTGGTTAATGACTGTAGACTGAAGTTAGAGAAACACAGGGCGGAATTGTCCATGTCCCCTGGGGTCTGGCACGTTCACCAGCGTGAGTGGAAATTATGGATAGAAAGCCAAAAATCGTTTTAACGATGTGGTGACACCAGTTTGCGATCTGCCTGCCAACAGCGGGCCGCGTTTCCCACCGCTGGACATCAGGAGCCTCATTATAATACATCTGCATATCATTATAAGACAAGCCTGCTGGAATCATCCCACCCCGCTGGATTGTCCAAGCATAATCACGCTGACGTGTTTCACAACAGCATATATAAGGCGTGCATTTGGCGGGCTGCACTTTGAGGGGAACAAGGAGTAAGTGCACATTAATGTTGCGCAGCGCTTGGAAGGGTCGCTGTTGGACTTCAAGGTTGAGGTGAGGTGGCAAGGGCTGCCCTGCAGTTGAGGTGAATTGTGGAGGGGGGCAAGGGTTGCCCTGCGGTTGATGGTAGTGCACAAGCACGTGTGGGGTTGGGGGGAGGTAAGTGGCCACGCATCAGGGAAACCTTGTGTAAAGTGACTGTTCCTCCACCGCTCAGACAGTTCAGACGCAGACACATTAACATGCTTGAAGTCGGGCCTCTAGCTTATCTGCCTACTCAAGCAATGCAGAGGTATCAAAGTGCCACCCAGGGCTTCAGAGATTTCACCCCTCAGGCACAGACTGAAAACTAATAAGGTGTGGTAATCTGAGGTGTAACACACCTTTAAGAGAATGCAAGCAGATTGACCACATGACTGCAAGACCCAATAGCTGTGTAGCGTGGGCCACCATGTTAATGTTAGCCTAGAGTAGGGTCTAGTTGGGGAAGCACACATCATGTTAGTGCTCTGTTGTCTATGTAAATAAATAGCATGAGCTTCATTTCATATTGGTCTCTGCATCTGCTGTATATTGTAATTGACTCACCAGCCGACAGATAAGCATGCAACCAATTCACGAGCAAAGTGACCCCGTAGTAGAACATAACAACTGGTGATGTGGCAAAACACAACCAGTTGATGACACCAAGGAAAGCTGCGAAAACTCAATTGAAGTGAATCCGCTGTGCCTTGTAGGCCGATTGTAAGTACAACCCTCACCATAGTCATCAAAGCTATCTCCCTCCAGCAAGCCACATTATATTGAACACCTCGCTTTTTACTTTTTGGCCAACAATATATCAGGGGAGGAGAAGGGGCAGGCGATCCTCTTATCGACATGTGGCAGTAAACATATGGCCTAATTCATTGTCTAATGGCACCCAATGCCTCAGATTCCAAGAGCTTTGATGAGTTGGTGAAAAGCCACTTTCAGCCAAAATCTTTGGTAACAATGCAGTGTTTTAAATTTAATTTGAGGTGTTGCTCCCCTGGAGAGACAGCCGCTTGCTATGTGGCGGCCTTAAAACAACTGACAGAGCATTGTGAGTTTGGAACGTCGATGAGTGACATGTCAAGAGATGGATTAGTATGTGGGATTAACGAAGATGTCATTCAAAAAATGTTGTTGTCAGAAACAAATATAGACTTCAGCAAGGTGCTGGAGTTGGTGCTTACAATAGAGAGCACAGTCAGGGACTCAGAAGAAATCAAGGGAGCATAAAATGGCGCTATTCTTCGCGTTGGAAGGGAGGCACCGGCTAGAAATGTGCAGAAGGACAGGGCTATGTGGAAAGGCGGGAAACAGCCGCCATTAATAGACCAGCAAAAAGCAATGGTTTAACAGAGATAACCCACAATAATAATAGTGGCAGAATTGGAACCAGACAGCCTACAAACGGACAACAATTTAAAAGAACCGAGTGTTTCTACTGCCATTGCAATGGGCACATTATGCAATATTGTAAAGAAAGATTGAAGCAAAATTTCAAACAAAAAGGCAGAAGTCGTGAATTTATATAATGGAGGAACCAGAAGAAACAGAGTCAGATACTTACTCGCTACACAGCTTAAAAATAGGTGAAACAGAGCCATCTAAGTAACTGTAAAAGTCAACAGAAAACCCATTCGAATGGAGGTGGATACAAGCGCATCCACGAGTCATAGGGGAACACACGTTTAAGTATGTGAATGGAGGAGGCCACTCACTAAAGCTGGAAAACTCAGATGCCAGACTAAAGATGTATACTGGCGAAAACATATTAGTAAAAGGTACATGCAAGGTTCCAGTACAATATGGAGGCCAGTCTGCTAACCTAGCCCTGATAGAGGTAGCAGGGGAGGGTCCAACTCTACTTGGTCGGAACTGGCTTAAGAAAATAAAATTGGAGTGGACTGAGATTTTTCAACTCAGAATGAAATATCTGCAAGAATTATTACAGAAATATGCCTCTTTTGTGTTCAGGGAAGAGCTAGGGAAGATTCAGGGTCTGCAAGCTAAAATCCACGTGGATCCTGGGGCAACCCCCAGATAATTGAAGGCGAAGCCAGTCTGCTATACATTACGAGAAAAGGGGAATATTGAATTGGACAGGCTGGAAAGGTTGGGAATCTTACAACCTGTACAATTTTCCAAATGGGCAGCCCCCGTAGTTCCAGTACTAAAGCCTGACCAGAGTGTGGGAATATGCAGGGACTACAAGTTGACCATTAAAAAACGTTAAAAAAAGGCATCCTATACTGAAAATTGATCAATTGTACTCCAAGTTGGCAGGGGGATCTGCGTATATGAAACTTGACATGAGCCATGCTTACCAGCAAGTCGAGCTAGAAACGGCCTCTCGGGATTTTGTGACTATCAACACACAAAGGGGGCTATACCAATATACCGTGTTACCCATTGTATTTGGAGTTAAGAAATTCCACCAATACATCCATGGTCACCACTTCACCATTGTATCCGATCACAAGCCACTACTAGGCTTGTTTGGGGAAGATAAGGCAATACCCTCAATCGCCTTGGCATGCATCCCAATGTGGGCACTGATCCTAGCTGCTTAAGAATATATTTTTATACACCGGCCGGGAAGCCAGATTCCCAACGCTGATGCACTGAGCTGCTTACCTCTAAAGGACAGTAATATGAACGTCCCCATCCCTCAAGAACTTTTATTAAACTTTCTGGATTCATCACCAGTGAATGCCAAACAGATCAGAGAATGGACCGACCACGAACCAGTTTTGTCTCACGTCAGAGAACAAGTTTTGCAGGGATGGTCTAATGAGCCAAAGTCGGATGTAATGAAGTCCTATTTTAATAGGAGATACAAGCTCACCTGCCAGGATGGCATCTTACTGTGGGGAATGAGAGACATTGTGCCTCCCAGAGGAAGGCAACCATTATTGATAGAACTGCATAGCACTCACCCTATCATTTCCAGAATGAAAATGTTGGCAGGATCTGGTTGCGGAAGCTCACATCATGTTAGTGCTCTGTTGCCTATGTAAATAAATGGCATGTGCTTCATTTCATATTGGCCTCTGCAACCATAGCATATTGTAATCGACTCACCTGCTGACGGATGAGCGTACAACCAGTTTGCGAGCAAAGTGACCCCGGCCAATGCCATAGTTGGCCTCCAACAGTGTCAATGTGTGAGGGGTGCGGGGCAGCTCGATCTTATTCCAGCTTCCACGTATCCCCAAGGAGTCAGTCAGGGTCTGCGCACCCATAGGGAGGAGGATCAGCAAATGCACACCCCAGGGCCATCCACCCAAGTGACGCCGGGAGTGTCCAGACCATCCAAATCCCCTCTTCCTATGATTGCAGCAGCTCTAACTCCACAGGTCAAGGAGGGTGCCACTACCACAAAGCAGGACCCTGCAAGGATGCCAGGGCCCTACAGGTCTTGGCCCTCTAAAGCATGCCTGTCAAGGTCATAAGCAGGCAGCCTCCACCTCCGCTATGGATGTTGGGGGAGCACCAAGACATAGTAGCAGGTTTAGGAAGGTTAAGAAGATGTAGTTGCATATCCTGGGGATGGTGTTAATCACTTCTACATAATGTTCATCAATGCCAATAAACTCTCAAGAATATCTCCCTGCCTTGTTCTGATGAGCAGTGTTCGTGTCACTCAGATGTGAAACCTTTCTGCACAAGATAAAGGCAGGTGTCTCAGTCCAGGGCTTCTTCCCTGTGCTTTGTGCAGCCTTCAGACCAAATTGATGATCCGGCCTCACACTCCCTGGACACATTCCTAATGCCTGCACCTTGATGGTGCTTGCCATTGCTGCCAGAATGTTGTGGGCAGGTATCACAGAGTTCCGTCATTCTCTCTTTGTGCTCTCAGCACCTTCAGGATGGGGATACCCCCATCCTGTTTGCATCTGTGACTGGTGATGCTGTGCTCCTGAAGGAGTCAGGTGCTGAAGGCAGACAAAGGATCAGGTGCATTTAAAATTTCACAGCTGCATCTCCATGATATGATCCTGATTGCAGAATGCAAGCGAGCTGCCCTCGGCCAGACAGGAGTCAGACATTCTCAGAGGCAATGTGAAGATCTATGGAGTGTCCTCACTGTATGTCGTCATCAGCCTCCTGCAATCAAGCGACGATTAGGGCTTCACTGTGTCTCCATGACAGGAGCATTATCACAGAGGGTATGTGCGCTGCCACAATCCAGACTGGAGTCAAATGTTCATAGATGTAATGTGAGGATCTATAGTGTCTCCCCACTGCATGTCTTCATCATCCTCCACAAATCTAGCAGCTATGAGGGCCTCCCGAACACTCCTGCCTCATCTGGCCAGTGTGATGGCCTCACCGCCATCATCGTCGCCTTTGATGACCTCCTTACCCTCATCCCTATCTTTGTCCTCCTCATCGGAGGAGATGTGCAGCTCCTCCATCTCCTCCTCAGCCAGCTCCTCTTCCCATTGCAGTGCCAGATTGTGAAGGGTGCAGCAGACGATGACGATGCGTGATGCCCTCTGTAGTGTCCATCAGATCAGTCCAGGCACTGAAGCCTGAATTGCAGCACCCTGATAGTTGCGGGTTGCAGCATGAGCCTTGTTATATTGTTGCTGTGCTGCAGTCTGAGGCCACCGCACGGATTTCATCAACCACGTCCTCTACGGGTAGCCCTTGTGCCCAAGGAACCATCCTTACAGCCTCTGTGGACCCTGGAAGATGTCAGGGAGCTGTGACCAACTGCAAATGCAGGAGTTGTGGACACTCCCTGGGAAACCATGTGCAGACCTGCTGGATACCTTTGTGGAATCCCTTGCAGTTGACATAGTTGACTACTTGTTGTGATGGAGATCTGAGTGCCATGTGAGTGCAGTTGATGGCACCCTGCACCTGTGAGAAACCCAAGGTCTGGGCAAATCCCAGCGTTTTTGCTTCCTGGCTTACCTGGTCCCGGGCGAAATGCAAAAAACCGTGCGTCCATGCGAAGATGACATCCGTGACCTCATGGATGCATTGGTGGGTGGAGGCTTGAGATATCCCACAGAGGTCACCTGTGGAGCCCTGGAAGGAGCCACTGGTGTAAGAATTGAGTGCCATGGTCACTTTCATGGCCACGGGCAGTGGATGCCCTCCATATCCCAGTGGCGCCAAATCCTGCAGCAGCTGGCAAACATGACCGATCGGTTTCCTGGACATGCACAATTTTTGACGACACTAGTTCTCAATCATCTGCAGGAATGAAAGAAGGTATCTATAGACCCTGGGTCTAGCTAGGCACCGACCAGCAACAGCTTGCTGTGCTCTTCGGTGCCGTGTGAGGGAGCCCCATCTGCCTCTTCTTCCAGAGGGTGCAGCTGCTCCCTCTGTGCAGCCAGGCACCTCCATCACTCTCTTCTCAGTCTCCTTTGCTGTTTGTAGGCCATGAGGCATACAACTAGTTCACCAGGCTCCATGCCCCTATGTACTCCTCCTGCAAGATGAAAGAGAGAGATGCGTGGGTTAGCATGGATGTACTAGGAACCTCTCTTGGTTAAGTCTGAAGGCCCCTTAATGCATCCTGGAGAGCCAGAGTTTAGTGCACAGTGTGGCTGCCCGAAACCCTACCCTCCTCCGCCGCACTCCACCTGACCGATTGGCAGCAGCTTCGCCCACTGGATTGCATGCCATGCTCTCAGCTCATACATTCTCATAAACTGCACTGCAAGGCTGCACTGTTAGCTTGAACCATGGGGGAGACTTGTCCAAACCAGGATGATGACATTGCAAGGGGCTGTGAGCGCCTCCAAAAGTGATTGCTCCATGGCCAGATTTAGCAAGAAGATTGTACAAATGCCCAGTTGTCCAACTGTTCTGCAGTCCACTAAAATGCTCATTAGTTTGCAGTCTGTGTCAAAGGAGTGCTTGAGTGGGCAGATAAGCTCGATGCCCGATTCATGCATGTCAATGTGGCTGAGCGTGAACTGTCTCAGCTGCAGAGGATTGATCACTTTAAACATGGTTTCCTAATACGTGGCCGCTTACCTCCTCCAACCCCGCACATGATTGTGCACTACCTTCAACTGCAGGGCAGGGCTTGCCCTCCCACCCCGCCAAAGTCACCTCAACCGCAGTGCAGCCCTTGACCCCCTCATGCCCAAGTTGCCTCAGCCTTGAAGTCCAACAGGCAATGTTACTGTGCACTTACATCTGAGTTCCCCTCAAAGTGCAGCCTTATATTTGCTGATGTGAAACACGCCGATGTGGGCTGATGATCCAGCGGTGGGGTGCGGGGGCGGGGGGAATAATTCCGGTGGCTGGCCTTATAATTATATGCAGATATATCACAATGAGGCTCTTCATGTGTAATGGCAGGAAATACGGCCTGCCATCAAAGGACTGAGCGGATGTTCGCAAACTGGTTTCCCGACATCGTGAAACTGATTTTTGTCTTTCTCGCCATATCATCCGCTCACACCGCTAAACACACCTGACGCCAGTGGACACAGAAAATTCCAGCCACAGTTATTGTTCTAGGCTACGTTTTCAATTCCGTAAAATTTACTCTCTCATTTTATCTATTTCATGATTTTTAAAAATTCCTCTGAACACTTTTCCACAATTACAGGGTTGATCTTTTACTTGTCAGCTTGCCAGTTGGCAGAAGTAACGATCTAGCAAACACCATGGGCCTGAACTTCCTCGGAGTGGCAATCAGTGTTGGACTGGAGATGGAGTGACAATCTGATGCTGATTGCCACTCCACATTCAGTTACTTATTTCAATACTATCTCACCCGACCTCCTTCCGACTTGGGCCGAGCGAGATCCAGGTACAGCAGCGCGTTCCTGGGACCCAATGTCTAGTCCAGGAGAGCTGAAGGGAAGGAGGCCATGTCCCTTTTTTACTGCATTTACCTGGCCGTATACCAGGTAAGATTGATGGTCCATTGAAATTTAAAGGTCCTTGACAGGCCAGGGAGAAGGTAAGTATCTAAGGTAAATGGATAAGATTTGAGGGACTGGGGGGTTTAGAGATCCAGGATAAGTGCGGGGGGGATCGAAGGTCCAGGGTGGTGAGGTGGGTGTTGGAGTTCTGCAGGGAGGGGGGTCAGGGTTCTGGAGGGGGGAAGGTGTTGGATGTCCAAGGTGGGAATGGGTCAGAGGTCTGGGAGGGGCGTGGATGGAGGCCCTGGGTGGGCAAGGCGTTTGGGGGTTGGAGTTCTGGGGTGGGGTTGGAGGATCAGGGGTGGCGAGGGGGAAGCAGTTGTCAGATGTGGTGTGTGGGGGGGTAGGGAGGAGGGGAGGATGGGTGGGGGTGGACGTTGGTTTGGGTCAGCCCTGTGGGAAAGAGGATGTTGGGCCTCGGGATGGGGGGGTGTTGGTTGTTGAGATGGTGTCAGGGGGTTGGGGGGGGACCTCGGGTCAGGTCAGGTCCGACTGGGGCGGGGAGGAGTCATGGGGGTGTGGAACAGTGGGAGACAATCCCATGGGGGAATGCAGTGGGAAACTCCTGGGGGGTCAGGGGTGGGAGTGTCCCATGAATGGGGTAGTTGGGGGAGAGGCGGAGACTCCTGGGGTCAGGGATGGGGGAAGTCCTGTGTGTGGGGGGGGGGGGGGTGGGGGTGTTATTCGGGGCGTTGGGGTGTCCCCTGGGATGTCAGGAGTGAGATGGGGGTAGTCCCTTGGGAATCGGTTTGGGTCTGTACAAAAGTTACCCTAAAGTTTGAAGTGGTTTTAGTTCTTCTAACCTTTTCTGAGTAACTGTTGGTGTAACCCAATCCTGAAGTCTGTGATTTAAATCACAGTTTTGGATGGTTCCCAGTGCAGGGCAGTTGCCCAGGGGAAATTTGCCCTGCAAATTCTGGGCAATTGCCGTGTAAACCCTTTCCTGTGAGCTTCCGAAGGGGATTACCCAGTGCATCTTTGGGGTACCCCCCCCCCACAATCTGACGCTAGGGAGCTCAGAAGTTACAGCCCCATATTTAATGGGTAGTTACATCTTCCAATGGCAGCATTGCCATGAATCACCTTAATGAATACAGATAAAACTCATGTTACAGCATTTCATGATGAACTATAAAGGAGGCAAAACAATTTTACTGTCCCTCGTGAAAATGGCCGAGGTTGGAAATGGAGACAGGGTGTCTAGGCACGCCGTTAGATGACCATTTTCTTTCCAGTCCCAGGTCCTTTTTATTCCAACCAGAACCATGGAAATCTGACTGAAGGCCATGAAGGATTGAAACTTGTAAATTGAAACCCCCCGAATAACACCCCCACCCCCGCCCCACACACCAGGAGCCACTTTAGGTCAACAAGGAAAGGAATGATTGGCGAGTGGTATACGTGTAAGCTAGGATATGGGCAGCAGGGATTTAGATAACCTCAGGTTTACAGAACAGTGGAACATTTAAGTTTGGAGGTAATCAGAAAGGAGAGAACTGAAAGGTGACCTTATAGAAATATATAATTTAAAAGTTAAATCCAGAATACTACTGTAAATTAAGCTGTGGGGTAGACTAAGGTTTAACCCTAAACGCATATAAGCAAGGACCTGCCGTATCTGGGCCCACACAATTTCCTGTTCCTCAGTAGTACTATCACAGAATCACAGAATCACACAGTGCAGAAGAGGCCCTTCGGCCCATCGAGTCTGCACCGACATGTGAGAAACACCTGACCTACCTACCTAATCCCATTTAACAGCACTTGGCCCATAGCCTTGAACGTTATGACGTGCTCATCCAGGTACTTCTTAAAGGATGTGAGGCAACCCACCTCCACCACCCTCCCAGGCAGTGCATTCCAGACCGTCACCACCCTCTGGGTAAAAAAGTTTTTCCTCACATCCCCCCCTCAATCAATAGGGTACTACTAGGTGCTACACATCTTTGGAATGAAAAACCCAAAGTTCATTAGAAAAGATCACCATAAGAAATCTTAATTTTTCTTCAGTTTACCTCTTACAAGAAACAGTTATTTTGCATTTTGATACTGGAGGAGCCCTTAAAACATGTATTTCCAAATTTATAATAAAACTGTTTTAAAAGAGTGCTTCTACTTAGAGTTAACTTCCTCTTTAACAATTTTCTTCTATAGATCTTTGGCTGGAGTAATTAGATGAATTTTCAAGATTGATTCACTTGATGTTGTGCAATTTTTCAAAGCTGTCATTTTGAATGTAGTAAATTTGACAGGAAGCAATCTGCACAAAAATTATGTCATGTGATGTGAGCTTTAGTGAGATAATGTGATAAGAAGATTAACAAGGTGAGTTATAGATTAGGAAACCTTATTGTAAACAGACGCACCGCAGTCCTTCGTATACCATTTTGCACGTGTCCTGAATATCTGTGGGACAAAAATCATAGATATGTCCATCCTGATGTTCGCTGGTTATTTTGTCAATGTTCAAAGAGTCAGGGCGAGGTGACACTTTTCCATGCTTATCTGAACTGCCCTGTCTAACAAAGAGGCCAAAAAAGGAGACAAAAAACAGGATTTTGTGGAGGAGGCAGGATGGTCAAGTTGTGAAACTTCCCAAGTGCACAGGCCCGTCTCTTTTAAAAAGGACACCACCCACCATATTTTCAGTCCAGGAGGTGGGGGCGGGATGGAGTCAGGAAGCTTGAACTTCTGATGGATAATTTCTCCTGCTCCCTAGGACTCTCTGAAAAAGTCTCCGACTCTGAGCTAGAGTGGGAGACTTCTGACAGTTCTGTGGGACTTACCCGAATAGTTACCCAGGAAATGCTACACAGAAAGATCCTAGTCTAACTCCTTGGTAATTGTACAACTGACCCCCAAACACTCACGCTGACTGCACCCCCTCTCCGCCTGACTACCCTCTCTGACAGCCCCGACTCCCCCGCCCCGACTAACTCCCCCAACCCAACCAGACTAGCCTCTGACGCACCTACCCACCTCACCCACCTGCAACCCTACCCACTTACCTCAGCCACCTTCCCAATTAACCATCCTACTACCCTACCCATTCACTCATTCATCCATTCACCCATGCACTAACATTCACAATGGACATTTAAACTTGCCTTATGGCAGCTAGTGCCATAAAAAGTGGTATGGTTTCTACACTGATTCTCTTCCCTACTCTCTGTGTGGACTTCTGCATTGAGGGAGTTTCTCTGCACCGTGAATCGGAAGTCTGGCCTTTTTAAACCTACCCAGGTAAGTGGATAATTTTTTATCTGAGCATGTCGGATGCAGCAGTTCTGACCCTGATCGGAAGATTTGGGCCAGAGTCACAGTTGGCCTTAAAACCCACTGTCAAAATCCCACTGAGCCAGTGTATAACTATACCATTAGCATGATAGGTACAAGATCCCACCACAGTCTGCTGCTTCCAGTTGAAGTAGGGAATGAAGTAGGGAAAGTAAAGCTATGAAGAGCTTTAAGTGCTCTCATTCCCTTGGCTAGAAGGAAAGCACCAGTCAAGGTTCCCACTCCTATTGCAATCCAATCAAGCTATTAGAAAATGGATAATTGTGAACACCAGGTGATGATGGGATTGCTCATGGAAACATACTCTAGTATGAGTTGGTACTTGCAGAAGAGGAGGGGAGAAAATTGTGTCGGTTGGAAACCATGTTGTCAAGAATTTCCAGACTATTAACATATTTGATTGTTGTGGTTGTACACTAGGAGTTGGAAGCAGAGAGAGTGCAACTGATGGAAGAAGTCACATCAAACAAACGGAGAATGCAAGAATTGGAAGACAACTTGTTATTTCGTCTAACCAGCACAGAAGGCTCCCTGGTGGAGGATGAATCATTGATTGAAGTGCTTCAGGTCACTAAGATAACAGCTGAAGAGGTAAAAGTGACTGACAAAAATGTTCTTGTGTGTCTGACTAGTCAACCCATAGGCAAGAATTTTCCAGCCCCGTTGGTATTGGGCATCATGGTTGGGGGGGGAGGCCAAAAATTGGTTTCACGCTGTAGTGAAATCAGTTTACGATCGTCCACTCCACCTGTCAATGGCAGGTTGCGTTTCCCACCACCGTATGTTGGGAACCTAATTTCAATATTTTAGCATCTCATCATAAGCCCCACTCACTGGATCATCCCATGCTGGATCATCCAGGCTTAAATCACACTGACATGTTTCACAACACTTCACTGCACTTCGCTCTGGACTTCGAGGTTTGTTTGCCAACTTGCTTCGGGCAGCACTCGCAGTCTTCAATACCAGCACCACATCACTTTGAGGGTGGCTCACAGACAGGTCTGTACCTACTAGGCCAGCTGTTAGGCACGGGTGGCTTTTCAATGGTTACAGGGCTAGGGCATGCTTGGGAAAGGGGGGGTAAGTGGCCTCAGGTAAGGGAAGAGGCTGCAGGGCAAGGGCTGTACTTGGAAAGGGGGGTATCCCAGGGTGTGTTTGGGGACATTTGTGCTATTGGCCTCAAGATAGTGAGGGCTGAGGAGGCAGTCTCCAGAGGAGATGAGGCCAGATGGAGATGTGAGGGTATGTGTGAGAGAGTAAGTGGTGATGTCCCTTGAGCTGGCAGTGAGTGAAATGCCAGTGCATGTGTGATGGGCTTGTGAGTGTGTGACTTTAGAGTGTCGGGATAGTTGCCTTACTCTGCTGGCATGGATGAGATCATTCATCCGTTTCTTGCACTAGAGGGCCAACCCCTTGTGTGCAACATTGGCACTGACCACCTCTGCCACCCCCTCCCAAGCCAGAGTGGTGAGACTGATGGGCCCCTTGTGGCCAGATTGGGGGTAGAAGACATCGCGGCGGGCCGCCACGGTGTCCAGAAGGCGTTCCAAGGATGTGTCACTAAATCAGGGGGCTGTACTCTTCCTGGCTTTTGGGACCATGTCTTCACCAGAGCAGTCCTGGGCTGCAAGCACTGAGAATTGTGTGCGTGACTACAGTTTAAATATAATGCCCTACATGAGGAAGCAGCAAAGTAACAGTGAGGCCGGCAAATCGAAACCACCTGGCAGTGAGATGGCATGTCTCCTGTGCTGCATAATTAATAAGGTAGAAATAAGATGATACGGCATGAAAACCTGCCATTGTGGCCAGCGGGTAAAACAACACTTTTCCTGCAGCTACTGCACTTTGTGCAAATCTGGGGCGATTCTGCCCATAGCAATTCTTTTGGATCCAGCTACATCTATCCATTTATGTTTAGTTCAAATCAGGTTTTTAAGATGTAAAAAATATAACTGAGGTAAATTGAAAGTAAAATAGATTAAATTTTGGTTTCTGGTGCACACCGGATGAGCAGTGGCCTTGCCTGACCAGTATGTTGGCTGAAGGCCTGATTGATTTTTGAGACCAGAACTCATTTAAGTATGGAGGTGACTGTGCTGTTTAATTGTGATGTTTATAGCAAGGTCACTGGTTAGATGTGGGAAATGCAGCATGATGGGGTGTAAAGTGGGCATTTAATAGTCATTTAAAGGAGAGTAACATAAGTATAGGTCATTCAGCCCCTCGAACCTTATCTGCTGTTCCCTTAAGTTATAACTTATCTGTACATCAACTCCATTTCCCGTCCTTTTCTCCATTTCCATTAATACCTTACTTAATGTAGAAGGGCTCAGACGATTGGAGAAGGTCAACAGAACTGCAGGTTGAAGAGGCAGCAAAGAGTTGAACTCGACATAACTTAAGTTTTAAGAGCCATTGCCAGACCTGCTTTCAGCATTATAATAAAAGCAAAATACTGCAGATACTGGAAACCTGAAATAAAAACAGAAAATGCTAGAAAAACTCAGCAGGTCTAGCAGCATCTGTGGAGAGAGAAACAGGGTTAACGTTTCGAGTGCATATGACCCTTCTTCAGAGCTTTCTGTATTGCCATGCTGCTAGACCTGCTTAGTTTTCCCAGCATTTTCTGTGTTTGTTACTGCTTTCAGCATTACCTGATTGCACTTTTAAGTAGCCACCTCCTGACTTGAACCATCCATAATTTCTGTGCACGTTAAGCAAAAAGCACTGGCAGATTGACAAAAAAAATGGTACTTGGATTCTAAGACATCACAGGACACTTATTTTAATATAATAATTAGGGCTCCCTTACTTTGGCATGTCTAAAATGGCAATGTGAAAGCCTCTGATGATGTCAGTGATTGTTGTCCCACTGCCTCTCCAATCATGCTGAAAAACAGGTTTTTGAGAGATGAAAATTGGCCCAATGTGTCACACACAGTGCACTCAAAAAGAAATGCAGAAAATAATGAGCATCTAGAACTAGAGGGTCACTGTTTAAAAACAGGGAGTTGCGCATTTAAGACAGAGATGAGAAGAAATTTGTTCTCTCATAGGGTCGTGAACCTTTGGAACTCTCTTCCTCAAAAGGCACTGGAAACAAAGTCTTTGAATATTTTTAAGGCAGAGCTAGATAGATTTTTGATAAACAAGGGGGTGAAAGGTTATCAGGGGTAGGCGGGAATGTGGAGTTGAGGTTAAAATCAAATCAGTGTGATCTTATTGAATGGTGGAAAAGGCTTGAGAAGCAGAGTGGCCTACCCCTTCTCTTCATTTGTATGTTCATATGTTTGTATGTTCGTATGTAAGTAGAAAAGTCAGGATGACTGAGCCCAGGCAGAGGTTTCAGGGACAGTAGAATCATGGGGTTCAGGATATTAAATAAGTTCTATTCACAATCATTTCTCTACAGAGTTTGAATCAATTTTCCTTTAAAACTGAAAGAAGGGATATCTTTCATTTATTTTATGGTCATAAGATAATTGAAGGAGTTTGAAAATCTACTTTTACTTCCAGGTGAGTGAAAAGCTGAACACAGCTGCACAGACGGAAATAAAGATTAATGCCGCTCGTGAGGAGTATCGGCCTGTTGCTTCACGTGGCAGCAACCTTTACTTCCTCATTGTCGAAATGAGTCTAGTGAATGTGATGTACCAGACATCACTTCGACAGTTCCTGGGTATTTTTGACATATCCATGGAGAAATCAACAAAATCACAGGTCACCTCTAAGCGAATTGCTAACATCATTGAATATCTCACCTATGAAGTGTTCAGATATACAGCTCGGGGACTGTATGAGAATCATAAATTCCTCTTCACTCTGCTTATGGCACTAAAGATTGATCTACAGTCCAAGAAGATCTCTCATGAAGATTTCCAGACTTTGATTAAAGGTAACCTTCACTAGTTAAATGATTTGTAGAGTATCTATGATAAAATCTATGTTGGAAGCTAAACTTGTTGCTCAATACAGAAAGCAGCTGACAAACAAATGCCAAAAATTGTTTATTTGGCTTTAGATCCAACTAAAGTGATAGAAGTCTTTGACTAATGACTACTCATATTGGATAAAAATCTTTTTCATCCTCATTGTTCCTTTGAGTGATTGACCAAATTAGCAGATGGTTCTGAAAAAATGGATTGCTGAACACAGTACTAGTTTAATCCTGGTAATTTTTGAATGTCATATTATACAGTGTAGGTATTAATACATTCATCTATTTTATATTTGGGTTAATTTAACTTACTTAGAATCTCTTTCAGGCACAAAACATAACACCATGTAATTAACAAAGCAGCATTAACAAAGCAGCATGATCAACTGTAGATAAAGGTAAATGCTGGGAACAACTATCGTTTGTACACCAAGTATAACGAAAATTAGGCCACTAATTGAGGGATAAAGATAATAAAAGGAAAAAGAAAGGCAACAAACCCTAAATAAAAGGACCCTTTCCAGAGATGGCAAAACCTGGAACAATCTTACCCCAATAAAAAGGAATTTACGTTTTATCAGCACTTTGAGTTCTCTAAATATCCCAAAGCACTTCAAGCCAATGAATTGCAACTGAAGTAAAGTCACTGTTGTTATGTGTGCAGTTAGAAGATACTGTCATGTAGCGGTTATATTATAGGGCTGGAAATCTAGTGAGTTCAAATCTAACCACATTATTTTCTGATGCCACTTTCCAAAACAGTGCTTCTGACATGTCTTCCTTCTTCCTTAACCGAGGTTTCCCACTCACAGTGGTCGATAGGGCCCTCAACTGTGCCTGACCCATCTCCCGCACCTCTGCCCTCACACCTTCCTCTCCCTCCCAGAGCCATGATAGGGTCCCCCTGGTCCTCACTTTTCACCCCACCAGCCTCCGCATTCAAGGGGTCATCCTAACAGAATCACAGTGCAGAACAGCTCCTTCGGCCCATCAAGTCTGCACCGACACATGAGAAACACCTGACCTACCTACTTACTCCCATTTACCAGCACTTGGCCCATATCCTTGAATGTTATGATGTGCCTGGTGCTCATCCAGGTACTTTTTAAAGGAAGTAAGACAACCCGCCTCCACCACACTCCCAGGCAGTGCACTCCAAACCGTCACCACTCTCTGGGTAAAAAGGTTTTTCCTCACATCCTCCTAAACCTCTGCCCCTCACCTTGAAGTTATGCCCCCTTGTGACTGACCCTTCAACTAAGGGGAACAGCTGCTCCCTATTCACCCTGTCCATGTCCCTCATAATCTTGTACACCTCGATCAGTTCGCCCCTCAGTCTTCTCTGCTCCAATGAAAACAGCCCAATCTTCCGCCATTTCCGCCAACTCCAGCATGATGCCACCACCAAACACATCTTCCCTTCGCCTGCACCCCCCCCCACCCCCCCACACCTTCCACACTGTCAGTATTACTTAGGGCACCCTCGTCCACTCCTCCATCACCCCAAACACCTCAACCTCTTCCCACTGCACATCCACATCCCCATGCAATCGCAGAAGGTACAACACCTGCCCCTTTACTTTCCCCCTCCTTACCGTCCAAGGGCCCAAACACTCCTTTCAAGTGAAGCAGCATTTCACTTGCACTTCCCTCAATTTGGTCTACTGCATTCGCTGCTCCTAATGTGGTCTCCTCTACATTGGAGAGACCAGACACAGACTGGGTGACCACTTTGTGGAACACCTTTGGTCTGTCTGCAAGCATTACCCAGACCTTCCTGTTGCTTGCCATTTCAACACACCACCCTGCTCTCATGCCCACATGCCCATCCTTGGCCTGCTGCAATGTTCCAGTGAAGCTTAACGCAAACTGGAGGAACAGCGCCTCATCTTCTGATTAGGCAATTTACAGCCTTCCGGACTTAACGTTAAGTTCAACAACTTCAGATCATGAACTTTCTCCTCCATCCTCACCCCTTTTTTATCCCCTTTTTTCAATATTCATTTTTATATTTTTATTTTTTTATTTTTATCTTTTTTGCACTTATTTTATTATTATTATTTTTAAAATTTATTTTCATTTTTATTCATTATTTTATCCCAACCTTTTGGCCTATTTTCAATCTTTTTTCCGACCATCGTCCCTTCCCCCTACCCCACCCCCACTAGGGCCATCTGTCATTGCTCATGTTGTTCTATCCAGAGTGCTTACCCCCTGGTCTGGCTATTATAACATTCTGCTTTCTATCCTTAATGTCACCATTAGCACCTCCTTTAGCCAGTACCACCACCATCAACACCCCTTTGACCTTTTGTTTATGACATCTTTGGCAAGCTCTCCTTTGCTTCCACCTATCGCTGGCCTTCTATCCAGCTTCACCTGCTCCACCCCAGTTAGACAGTATAAATTTCACCACATTTTTACTTCTTATCTCTGAAGAAGAGTCATTTGGACTCAAAACATTCATTCGTCTTTCTCTGCACAGATGCTGTTAGACCTGCTGAATTTTTCTAGCATTTTTTGTTTTTGGTTCAGATTTCTGGCATCTGCAGTGTTTTGCCATTATCACATCATTTTCTGAATTTGAATTCAGTTTGTAACTCAGTATTGAAATTAAAGAAAAAACTTTTGGATTTTCATTGTCATTTTCATCTTAATCTGGTTTGGTCTCCATGCAATTTCAATACCGCACCACAATGTGGTTGATTCAGGTACTTTCTGAAGTGGCCTATCAAGCTACTTAGTTGTATTAAAAAAACTCAACCAGTGGTTTAAGAAGAATGTCCACCATCATCCTCTCTAGGCAACAAGGAATGGGCAATAAATGCCAGTCTTTCCAGCAATGCCTACATCTAGAGAATGAAAAACTGGCAGCCAATTTGCACACAGCAAGATCCCACAACATCAATGAGATAATCAATTTGTTTTTTGTACAGCTTAATAAGGGATATTTTTTGGCCCAGACACCAGGAGAACTCCGTGCCATTTTTCAATAGTGCCTAAGGATCTTTTAGTCTACCTGAACAAATAGAAGAGTAATACAAAAGTGAGAACCAAGAGAACAAAAGAAAAAGCTAATAAGAGGAGGAAGGGAAAATGAGGATCAGTGGAAGCAAAGGGCCAAGCTTCAAGTGTAATATTTAGTTAAGTAAGAAAAAAGAACTTTAAACCTGCAGACTCTGCCACTAAAAGTTCCCTGTTAAAATATATTCATAATTTTACTGTGCAGCTTTGAACATTCTCTCTCCTCCTATTACCCTCTTAATTACCCTTGAACATTTTTGCAGAAATTGGATGACAAGTGAGAGTTGGGGAAAATAAAAACAGTTCAGATAATCTTCATTAATATTGTTGATCCTTTTAAATTGTATCTTTAAAAATATTAATTCATATGATGTGAGCATCGCTGGCAAGGCCCGCGTTTGTTGCCCACCCCTAATTACCCTTGAGAAGGTGATTTTAAGCCGCCTTCTTGAACCACTGCAAGCTGTGTGGTGTAGGTACTCTCACAGTGTTGTTAAATAGAGTTCCAGAACTTTGACCCAGTGGTGATATATTTCCAAGTCAGCATTATGTGCTATTATACAATCATGCCAAGCTGATATTTAACCCTAGCTTGGGAGACCAATGGGCATCATTGCCGTGGGTCTAGGGAGACCCTTGACAGTCAGGGCGAAAAAAATCCAGTTTATGAAATGAATATGGTCCAGATCTACACTTGCCATCAATTTTGATTAAAATGAGTAACTAAAGTGTTATATTGCCATTAATGATACTGGAACATTATTGACTTTATGGATGAATGCATGGGGGAGTGGTAAAGTAATGAATCAGTGGTTTGCTGTCAGATGGTTTTACACATTTCTGAAAGTGCTTGTTGAGCTGTTCTATGTCTGCAGAGCACCAGTGAAATGACACTCATTCCTCCAGCAAGGATATTGAGAACAAGGTGTTTTAATTGAGGGATTAACTTTATTCACTGATCAATTGATGAAACTGTATGTTTTAAATACCACGTCTAAAGAATTAAATGAGCTGTTAAATTAACATATTAGCTTTACTCATTGATCCTGAGGTATGTTGAACTTTATACAGAAGTAGAATGAAAAGGTAGGAACACATTTGCTTGACTGAAAGTTCCGTTCAGGTAGATTCAGTATGAAGATATTTTACTTTTAGAAAAGGCAGACATAGAAAAGCTGTCCCCATTTGCTGATAATAAAAGGACTAGAGAACACAAATTTAAAGTTTTAGGCAATTGTTACAGGGGGTTGTGAGGAAGGAGTTTTTTTAAGCAATGAGTGGTAATGACTGTTATGTCACAGTGGATGGTAAATGCCAAGCTGCTCAAAACCCAGAGGGAAACTTGAAACAGCTACCACAACTGTTTTGCAATTTGTATTTTATTTTGAGATACTTGCCCTGAATTTAGTAGTAATAAGTCCACTGAGTCTTAGAGGCTTTTTTTACAAAACTAAATTAAACATTTATTAATAGAAAAAAAGATGTTAAGCACATGCAGAGGTCTACAAATTACTACTATATTAACTCCTAAATCCCCTAATTAATCTGACTCAGTTACTCATCCATCAAGGTAACAGTAAAACAAAATAGATTTCAACAGAGTTAGGCAAAACACATAATACCCAGGACAGTGTTATTCAAAATGAGTTTTTTTAGCTTTTGTTCCTATAAACAGCAACTTGATGCATAGAGCATGGAAGCTTTTCACATTTGTGTTAGATCTTAGAATGCCATCTCCCTTACATATAACCTTATCTCCTTTATACATGTTTCTCCATTTTTAATGTAAATTCCATTGTTCCAATATGTTTTTGCAACTCTACTTTTCTCACAATATAAATCTTTCATAGTACTCACATTATCAGCAACCTTTGGGAAAAATAAACACACTGTTTGGCTTAGCTTCTTATGGCTAGGTATAGCATCTTATCATCTCATTGAAATTCAAACTAATCTAATTTATCAAAAAATGCAAATGTTCCTCACACCTTACATTCTAAAGCTTCAGCCATTTTTACGTATTTAGCATTTCAAAGCCAGTTTTCCTTTTGATAACTCAAAAGCTCCAGACCAGTTGCCTCCAATTCAGTTAAATCCACCACACAGAGAAACTAATCCAACCCCAACTATTAACCTACCTTTACAATAAATCACAATAATATTATGAAAATGATTATATTTTCATGACAATGACCCACTGCCTATGAGGGTGGTGAAAGTGGAAATGATCAATGATTTCAAAAGAACATTTGTTTTTTTTTACGTGTATCTGCACAATATTTCCTTTCTTCTGGGGAATAATGGGGTGGAGGTAGAAGGATTTCCAGGAGGCTCTCAGCACATTGAACCATCTCATAAACTCTCTTTCTATGGCTAACAAGCCCTGTTATGGGATTTGAACATAAAACTCCTGGCCTATGGGTAGGGACACAACCACTGCACCACAAGACCTCCTCGAAAGGAAATTGGATGGGCACTAAAGGGAAGTAAACTTGCAGGGTTATGGGAATAGAATGGGGAATGGGACTGAATGAATTGCTCTGCAGAGAGCAGGCAAGAACTTGATGGGTCAACTAGCTTCCTTCTGTGTTGTAATGACTCTATGATTTTATGATTTTACCTTGACTGATAATGGCATTAAGTGCAATGAAAGATGATTATCTTCCAAAAGGAAAATGGCTGAATTATCTTTGGATTTGGCCTTGATAATTCATGCCTTTCAGCTTTGTAGACTATGAGGTTTGTTCCTTTTGAGGTGCTTCACCGCGCTGCAATTTATTGGATGAAATATCACATCATATCTGTCAATTTGATAATAAGAGTAACACTCTGGCTGCAAATTTCCAAAGATCTTCTGGTTCATTCCTACTGTAAGTCAGTTGAGGGTGTGGCCAAATGCCCACAAAAATGTTAGGTACTGATCTCTGTTGCTTTTATCCAGGTGCCTTGTTTAGCATAGCACCATTGTTCATCCCAAGAGAGCTGTCCTCAATCAAGAGTTTGCTTATGTCCAGCATGGGATCTGTTGGGCATATTCCTAGCAAGAGGGGGCATCCTGGCCTCTCAGATGGCAGAATTAGGGCCTACCAGGAAGTTCAGGTCTATAAACCTTGATCTGGACTTCCAAAGTGAACTGCAGCTTTAATTTGTGACTCTTTTCAAAAGTGGCGAGCAATAGACCCAAATAAAAGGTTGCAATACCTGTAGCTGCTGGAGCAGTATGGATTGATGGGCATCCATTGTCATATCTACCCATCCCTGCCATGAAGGGAACCTGAGATCCGCCATTTGCTGGGGTGCAATGGGATTATTCTAAACAGGGAACCACCCTTACATACTTTTGTGGGGATTCCTAGCAGAAGAATCCCGGTGCTTATAAATGGACTGATGATCTGTGGATGTTGAGGATCTGAATCCTCTGTTTCATTCCAAATTAGATTTTTTCTTTAGGCAAAAGAGACAACAATTACCTGCACATGCTTGGAATTTGGTCAGGCAATCTCAATAAGATGCCACATAATGAAGCTTTGATTATCTGCTAATTGTCATTATCTCCCATAGGGGGCCCCTCTATTATAGCAGTTAATGAAAATTTCACTGAAATTTTAGAAAAGAAAAGACATGCTACCAATTATGGCAGAAAAAGAGAACAAAGCTCCATTGACATTTTCACTTAAATTCAACATGATATTAAGACCTGGAGGGTACATTTAGTCTTCAGTGTTAAAATCTGCATTTGTATGTATCCCAGTATTATATATTCAGTGTTTTGCACTAAATTTAATTTTCTGCTTTTCTTCCTTTAATATATTGCTAGCCATATACAAGTCCATATCTGAGGGGATCAGCATTTTAAAAAATTCTGTGTAGGAATCTGTTGTCCATCCCTAATTGCCTTTGAGAAGGTGATGGTGAGCTGCCTTCAACATAACCTTGTTACAGTCCTCTTACCTGTGCTAGTGGTTAGAACAAAACTTGTTGACAAGGGGTACTCATCAATCTACGCGCTGACCTGCGTAATCTTTTGTTCTTCCCATAACATTTGGGTACATTTTTACTCTATCCACATCCCAAATTCCCATATACCCCCACCAAAGGGTGGGTGTTGAGAAGCCAGAGTCCCCTCACCAGTAATCTATTTTCTCCTCTGATTCTCCTGTCCTGTTTCCCTCAAACAAGGCACTGTTTGCTTTCAAAACTTAATGTTTTTAAATATAAAATTCTAAGTGACAGAATATATTCTGCCAGCTTGCCTCTCTGTTTTTCTCTCTCTCTCTTTCTTTGTCACACAGGTATTAACAATTAGTTAGCTTTTAAATTCAACAGTTTTTTTTGGATAATGAAAGACTCTGGGTTTGATATTAACCCCAACACAATCAAAGGAGAAGGTCCAAGGGCATTAAAGGTAAAAAATCAGGGAACATACCAACAACTGCTGCATGTGCATCTGCTGCTATTTTTGTGGTAGTGGATCAAGAAAAGTGTCTGTGTTCTGCTTTAGAAAGGAGGGACACTTCATTATAAATCAGGCTCCCACTGGAGGACTCAGAGCCTGATTTAATTCTAACAGTTAACACAAGAATTTCCCAGGGCTTGGGAGCAAAATGGAGATAGGGGCAGCCAGCGTCAAAGCTAAATGCTTTTCAGAGCACTCCTTGTGAGCTAGAAGAAGCAGGAGTGCTGCCCCCGGCCCCTCAAGAAAACCTTTGGCCCCATTTCTGCTGATCGTGGCCTCTCTGCTGCCATCATTTCTGCTGATCGTGGCCGCTCTACTGCCATCAGCAAACCCCAGTCTCTGGTGTTGTAGGGTGTTGGATGCCATTTTCTAAGTATTAATGAAGTCTTTGTAATCTTAAGTAGGTCAAATGTAAGTATTTATTAACTACAAGAACTATGTACATATACACAGTAAAGGGTTCAAGCTAGGAGCTGTCTCCTTGCTTATATTGCACATGGCTTTATCAACACTAGACTGAACCTTAGGTGCGGATCATGTGTTCTTTTACATCACTGTGGGGCGGCATTGTACTCAGTCCCACATTAACCCTACATGAGACCTCCCCTCAAGTCTTTATTCAATGTATTTCAAGTTATTCTAGTTTACCCCATGTATTTATATCATTTACTACCCTCAGGTCCCCACTTCAAATGCAGTCTGGAGGCCTTATAAACCTTCCATTTCTCATTTGCACTACTGTCAGAGGTATGATAGGCTCTGTCATTGTAGGTAAACTCTGTTGATTTGGAGATTGTTCTGGCATCTGGGTATCTTTTTATTCTTTTTCCATTCCTTGGTATTAGAGCGCTTTTTGTTGACTCGGCAGTTGTGGTAATAGGTGGTTGTTGCTCCATCCGGTTTCTTGTGGGGTGGGCAAACATTGTGTTTGTCTCCATGTTGTTTTTTCCTCTTCTTTTGTCATGTGGGTTGTTGCAATATCCTCTGTGACAGAAGATGGCCATTCCTGTTATGAGGATGTGGTTTTCTAGTAGGGTCACCTTTGCGTTTGGCTGTGTGGTGTGCTGCCAGCAATGAGCAACTGCTACTTGGTTCCAGCATCATCTGCGGCACAGTCATGCTTGCTGGGATTTGCAGCGTTTGCTCTGTAGTTGCAATGTTGACATCATTAACAGTTATCAGAGCTGGAGACTGAGGCCCTTCTGGTTGTTAGTTGCTCTCTTGTCTATTCTCCATCTGAGTGGTTGGCCGGTCTGACCAATGAGGGCTTTCTGGCACCTGTAATGACAAATCTGCTCTGCAAAGAGAGAAGACAGTTCAGAGCTGAAGTCCCAGTCAGGTAATCCTTTCTTGTTTGAGCTCGGGAGCTTCCAGTTCTGTATCATTTACGACAGTGGCTGTCTTGACTTCTTCTGCCATTTTGAGGAGACTCAGGATTACACAGGCATCACTGCTCAAGAGAGAAAAATACTAGTTATGGATGACATACTTCAGCTTGAAGATTTGTTTGCCACTATACCTTAGTGGTTCCAGAAATATGCCAATGACCGGAAGTCAGATTCCGCCTGGCCCATAGTGTACATATGAACATACAAACAAGGAGCAGGAGAATGCCACTCGACCCTTCGAGCCTGCTCTGCCACTGAATAAGATCATGGCTGACCTGATGGTAACCTTAAATCTGCATCCCACCTACTCCCCGATAACCTATCACCCCCTTGCTTATCAAGAATCTATCCACCTCTGCCTTGAAAATATTCAAAGACTCTGCTTCCACCACCTTTTCAGGAAGAGAATTCCAAAGACTCACGATCCCCTGAGAGAAAAAAATCCTCCTTATCTCTGTTTTAAATGGATGATCCCTTATTTTTAAACAGTGGCCCCTAGTTCTAGGTTCTCCCACAAGAGGAAACATCCTCTCCACATCCACCCTGTCAAGACCCTTCAGGATCTTATATGTTTCAAACAAGTTGCCTCTTATTCTTCTAAACTCCAGTGGATACAAGCCTAGCCTGTCCAACCTTTCCTCATAAGACAACCCATCCACTCCAGGTATTGGTTTGGTAAACCTTCTCTGAACTGCTTTTAATGTATTTACATCCTTTCTTAAATAAGGTGACCAATACTGTACATAGTACTCCAGATGCGGTCTCACTACTGCCCTGTATAACTGAAGTATAACCTCCCGACTTAAGTAGTCAATTCCCCTCACAATAAAAGATAACATTCATTTAGCTTTCCTAATTGTTTGCTGCACCTGCATACTAGCCTTTTGCGATTCATGCACTAAGACACCCAGATCCCTCTGCATCTCAGAGTTCTGCAACCTCTGGTCTCTGGTGTGGTCTCTGTTGTTCGAAGCCAGAGGCCTTTCAGCCACAGTTTTTGTCCAATAGGACTATAACACTGGTTCTGGTTTCCAACTTTGGATGTTAACCAAAATGTCCACATTCTAATACGAAAATCCAGGATCTTTGACCTCACCCAAGAAACCTGGCTGTGTGTCCTCTTGGTGTGCAGTCTCAACCTCATGAATTATCTTTGGGTCTTCTGTGTGTTTAGATGTTTTGGCTTTGCACAGTTTGCTGAAGTGACCAATCCTGTTACATTGAAAGCATTGGACTGAAATTGCAGGACATTGATCTCACCTGTTGGGGCACTTTGCTCTACAGCATGGTTGCTCTACTGGTTGGTTAGGGTATTGCTTCCCTTGGCCTGGAGTGTCCCTGCTTCTGTGCTATTTAACTAACTTGCCTGTGGAGTTTAGTTTCTCCTCTTAAAATGGACCTGTGCTGCATACGGAGTTCAGACTGCCTAACAATCTGGATAGCTTTCTTGAGAATTAAGTCTTCCTGTGCTTGCAGCATGTCTGAAAGTGTGTCGTCCGCTACCTCTGCAACTATTCTGCCCCTGATAAGTTCAGATTTTAGGTCTCTGTGTTCACAGCCTTCCTGTACAGATCATTAACGAATGAGTCGACAGGTTCTCCTGGCTGCTGGACATGCTTATTAATTTTAGCCCTTTTGAGGATTTTGTTGCTTCTTAGATTAAAATAAACATCAAATGATTTTGGTATGTCTTCAACTTCAGCAGATGACTTGTTGATTCCTTGTCTAGCAATAATATCGTCTGCTATCAGGCTTACTGAATAAAGCAGTATGTCAACTTGGTCAGCTTCTGTCTCTTTATCCAGACCTGAAGCAATCATGTATCTAAGGAATCTTTTTCTTCAAAGACCCCAATAACGTGATTGATCTTGGCCTCGGATAAGTCCAAATTGACCTGGAAAAGTGGATTTCTGATCCATAGTTAAAAATGTTAAAATGTAGGTTCAGCTTTAAGAAATTCAAGATGGCGTCACTGTTTGTTTGAAATCAAAGGGTTCATCCACGACTGCTAGTTTGGTGTGGTCCTGCTGCAATGGTGCTTGCATTGAGCCTTGAAAACATTTTAAACAAAGGCAGCTTGGATCGACTAGCTGCAGACTTCTCCGTTTCAGCGCTATTGTTCAGGGCCGCGAACATATCAAATCCTGGCCTTTACTGGTCTTTAAAAGCTGGTTCTTAAGTCATGATTCTTCCAAATTAGTTAATTTTTAAAAATTCCTTTTCAGCGCGAGCATATTCAGGCGTCAACTCTGGAATCCGTTTTTTCCGACAAAGTTTTTAGATGGCGATTTCTGACCACTGAACTATTTAAAAGTTTCTCAGGACTTGCTATATTTTGGAATTTAATTTTTTTAGCCCATCTCTGCTGGATCTGCTGACTCTGCACTCTTTGAGTTGAAGCTGGACTTCTAATAGATCCTGTGAGTCTTCTGTTGCAGTGAAGAATTTTAAATTTCTGCCTTCAGTTTCCAAGCCTTTCATTAGAGCTTTTTACTGGTGATTTCCCTCTGCCCATCTGCTTCTTAAGCTATTATTCAGATCAGAATGCTTCTTTGAATTTTTCTTTAGTCTTGCAGGATTTCAGTTTTTCTTTGCATTTTTTCCGAGGTTTTGGGTTTTTCCATCCACTGCCACCATGTCGTAGGGTGTTGGATACAGTTCGATAGGTCTTAATGAAGTCTTCGTGGTCTTAATTAGGATAACTGTTTGTATTTATTAAATACAAGAACTATGTATGTATATACAGTAAAGGGTTAAAGTTAGGAGCTGTCTCCATCCTTGCTTGTGTACACAGCTCTGTCCAACACTAGACTTGCCCCCAGGTGTGGGTCATGTGTTCTCTTATATTCCTCCTTGGGTGGTTCTGTACTTAGTCCCATGTTAACCCTATGTGTGCCAGACCCTTATAGTACATTAGGCCTGCTGCACTATCACTGACCCCTACCAAGCCACTTCTCTAGCTTTCTTCCCAGCAATCAGCCAACCTGACTACCCTCAACTTTACATTGCCAAGGACCATCCACAAAAGTCCCTAGCTGTGGTTTCCTGCCATCTGCCTTCCTGCCATGTAGCCAGCCAGTCTATCAATCTGGTCAGCTGCCAAGCGGTAAACAGAAGAAAAATATGATGATGAGGTCATCCACTTAAATTCTGCAGGATGTAAGCATTCCTGGGGTTTCTGGATTTCAACCCACTACCATGCTGCCCTATACCCTCCCCACCTCCCTGTAAATGCCTTAATCATGCTCTTACTTGCTTTGCCTGTCTGAGCAAATTTTCCATGCTCGCATCAGGCATCATGGTGGGCATGAGCGGACAATATGGCGGGAAGGCCAAAAATCGGTTTCACGCCATTGTGAAACCACTTTGCAATCATCTACTCTGCCCATCAGTGGCGGGCCGCGTTTTCTGCCACATGTCGGGAACTTCATTTTAATTTATCTGCATCTCATTATAAGCCTTGCTTGCTGAATCATCCCCCACACTGGATCATCCCAGCTGACATGTTTCACAACAGTATTTATAAGGCGTGCACCTGGCGAGCTGCACTTCGAGGGGGACTCGGAGGTGAATGCACAGTAACATTACACAGCGCTCGCGAGGGTCACATGTAGGATTTCAAGGATGAGGTGCCGCGCATTCAGACGAGGGCACAGGCAAATTGCATTGTCCAGGCTGGCTGACAGTGTGGTGCTGGGGCAAGGGCTTCAGCACGGTTGGGGCGAGTTGGGGAGGTGGTGGACAAGGGCTGCACTGCAGTTGATGGTAGTACACAAGCATGTGCAGGGGCTAGGATGGGAGAGAAATGGCTGCGCATTAGGGAAACCTTGTATGAAGTGACCACCCCTCTGCAGCTGAGACAGTTCAGGCACAGCCACATTAATATGATTTGAGTTGGGCATCTAGCTTATCTACACACTCAAGCAATGCAGAGGCCTAAAAGTGCCACCAAATGCTCCAGAGATTTTCACCCCTTGGGCACAGACTGTAAACTAATGAGCATTTTAGTGGATTGCAGAACAATTGGACAACTGGGCATTTGTACAGTCTCCTTGTGAAAGCTGGCCATGGAGCAGTCACTGGTGGAGGCACTCACAGCATCTTGCAATGAATTACCCCAGTTTGGACCAGTCTCCCCCATGGTTCAAACTAACAGTGCAGCCGTGCAGTGCGGGTTAGGAGAATGCCTGCACCTGAGCTGAGAGCACACCATGGAGTCCAATGGGCAAGGCTGCCACCAGTCGGTCAGGTGGAGTAAAATGGAGATGGGTGAGGATTAAACTCTGGCCATCCAAGTGGTGGCCAGCACTCTCCAGGATGCGTTAAGGGGCCTTTACACTTAATTTAAGAGAGATTGTTAGTACACCCAAGTGAACCCACGGGTCTCTCTCTTTTATCCTGCAAGAGGACAACATCAGGAAGCCTGGTGACATTGTATGCTTCATGATTTACAGAAAGTGGAGACAAATTACAGAATCACAGAATTCTTACGGTGTTAGAGGAGGCCATTTGGCCCATCATGTCTGCACCAGCTCTCTGAGCATTTTAATTTGGAGCTGATCTTCTGCCTTTTCCCTGTAACCCTGCACATTATTCCCATTTAGATAATCTTGAATACCTCAATTGAACCTGCCTCGACTACACTTCCAGGCAGTGCATTCCAAACGCCGTGTGAAAGTTTTTTCTCACCTCGCATTTGCTTCTTTTGCAAAACACTTTAAAATTTTGCCCTCTGGTTCTCGATCCATTTATGAGTGGGAATAACTTCTCCCTATCTACTCTGTCCAGATCCCTAATGATTTTGAAAACTTCTATCAAGTCTCCTCTTAGCCTTCTCTTCTCCAAGGAAAACAGTCCAAACTTCTCCAATCTTTCCTCATAACTGAATTGTCTCATCCCTGGAACCATTCTCGTAAACCTCTTCTGCACTCTACCCCATGCGTTCACATCCTTCCTATAGTATGGCACTCAGAACTGTACACAATACTCCAGCTGAGGTCTAACCAGTGTCTTATATAAGTTCATCATGAGCTCTCTGCTCTTGTACTCTAAGCCCCTATTAATGAAGCCTAGAAAACTATATGCTTTAGAATCAGCTCTCTCTACCTGCCCTGCCACCTTTGTTCTTTGTACCAAAGGAAATCATCTCACACTTCTCCACAATGAAATTCATCTGCCACCTATCTGCCCACTCCACCAATGTGTCAATGTCCTCTTGAAGTTCTACACTGTCCTCCTCACAGTTTACAATTCTCTCAAGTTTTGTGTCATCCACAAACTTTGAAATTGTCCCCTGCACACCAAGATTTGGATCATTTATATATATCTATATATATATATATATATATATATCAGGAAGAGCAAGGGTTCCAATACCAACCCCTAGGGAACTCCAGTACAAACCTTCTTCCAGCCCAAAAAATACCCACTAACCATTATTCTTTGTTTTCTGTCCCTCAGTCAATTTTGTATCCACGTTGCTATTGTGGCTTTTATTCCATGACCTATAACTTCCCTCACAAGTCTGCTGTGTGGCACTGTATGGAGCGCCTTTTGTAAGTCCATATATATATATATATACACACCACATCAACGGCCTTGCCCTCATCAACCATCTCTGTTACCTTTTCAAAAAACTCTAGCAAGTTAGTTCAATTTTCCTTTAACAAATCCATGCTGACTCTTCCAAATCAATCCATATTTTTCCATGTGACTATTAATTCTATCCCGAATAATTGTTTCTAGAAGTTTCCCCACCACCAAAGTTAAACTGACTGGTCTGTAATTGCAGGGCAGATCTTTAGAACCTTTTTTGAACAAGAGCGTAATGTTTGCAATTTTCCAATCCTCTGGCACCTCCCGCGAATCCAGGGAACATTGAAAGACTATTGCCAGTGCCTCTGCAATTTCCATTCTCACTTCTTCAATATTCTTGGATGCTTCTCATCCAGTCCCAGTGCCTTATCAACTTTAAGTACCGACAGCTTATCCAATGCCTCCTCCTTATCAATTTTAAACCCTTCTAGTGACTGAGTTCCCTCTTCTGTCACCATGGCCTGGGCAGCATCTGCCTCATAGGTAAAGACAGATGCAAAGTATTCACTTAACACTGAAACCATGCCTCTTGCCTCTATATGTAAATCCCCTTTTGGTCTCTAATTGGCCGTAATCATCCTTTTACCACCCTTTTACTATTGATTTGCTTATAGAATACTTTGGGATTTCCTTTTATGTTAGCTGCCAGTCTCTTTTCATAAACCCTCTTTGCTTCTTGTATTTGCTTTTTCACATCCCTTCTGAACATTCTGTATTCAGCTTGGTTCTCAATTGTATTTGCTACCTGACACCTGTTGTAAGCACACTTTTTCTTCTTTAACTTAATTTCTATCTCCTTTGTCATCCAGGGAGCTCTGGATTTGTTTATCCCACCCTTCCCTTTTGAGGTAACTTGACTGTGCCCAGACCATCTCCTCTTTGAAGGTAGCCCATTGTTCAGCTACTATTTTTCCCAACAACCTTTTGTTCCAGTCTGTGCGGCCCAGCTCTGTTCTTGCCCCATTGACGTCTGCTCTCTGCCAATTGATTATTCTTATTCTGGATTGACCAATGTCATTTTCCACCGTCATCCCAAACCTGCTCACTGTCCTCTAAATGTTCCCACTGTCATTTGATCTACTTGGCCCACCTCATTCCCAAGAACCAGGTCTAGCAATGCCACCTTACTTGTTGGACTGGACACATACTGCTGTAGGAAATTCTCCTGAACACAATCTAGGAATGCTTGCCCCTCACTGCCCCTTACAAGGAGAAGAGATTGATGGAGGCACCTGGCTGGGCAGGAGGAGGAGCAGCATCCTCAGGAAGAAGGGGGTGGCTAGAGCTCCTGCGCACGCCGCTGAAGATCCACAGTGAGTCATCGCTGGTTGGCGCCTAGCTAGACCCAGGATCTACATATGATGCTTGTCATTCCTACAGATGGTTGAGAACCAGTGTCGCCAAAGACTGCTCATGTCCAGGGATCTGGTTGGTCACATCTGCTGCAGGATTTGGCATCACAGGGACATGGAGGCCATCCACTGCCAGTGGTCGTGAAAGTGACTGCGACACGAAATTTTTATGTTGTCCTTTCAGGGCTCCACAGGTGACCTCTGTAGGATATCACAAGCCACCCACAAATGCATTCAGGAATGCAGGAAGAAATGCAGCCAGGAAGCAAGAGCACTGGGATTTGCCCAGATCTCAGGTTTCCCACAGGTGCAGGGCGCCTTCAACTGCACTCACATGGCACTTAGGTCTCCATGGCAACAAACGGTGATCTACATCAAGAGCTTCCATTCGCTGAATGTTCAGCTGGTGTGGGACTACTACAAATGCATCCTGCAAGTCTGCGCATGGTTTCCAGGGAGTGTCCATAACTCCTACATTCTTAGTCAGTCTCAGATTCCTGATGTCTTCCAGAGTCCAGAGAGGTTACAGGGTTGGCTCCTTGGGGACAAGAACTACCTGCAGAGGACGTGGCTGATGACACCTGTGTGGCGGCCTCAGAGTGCGGCAGAGAGAAGGTATATCAAGGCTCATGCTGCAACTATTGGCATGTTGAAAATGAGGTTCCAGTGCCTGGAATGGTCTGGTGGAGCACTGTAATACAGTCCACAGAGGGTGTCACGCATCATCGTCACCTGCCGTGCCCTTCACAACCTGGCGCTGGAATGGTTGAGAGGAGCTGGCTGAGGAGGAGCTGGAGGAGCTGCACATCTCCTCCATTGAGGAGCATGGTGATGAGGAGGATGATGTCAATGAGGCCATCGCACTAGCCAGACGAGGCAGGCGCACTTGGGAGGCCCTCATAGCTGCTAGATTCATGGAGGATGATGATGGCATGCAGTGAGGTGACCCCATAGATCCTCATATTGCATCTGTGAACATTTGAGTCCTGTCTGGCTGATGGCAGCGCACATACCCACTGTGGTAAGGCTACTGTCAAGGAGGTGCAGCAGAGGCCCTAATAGTTACTAGATTCAGGGAGGATGATGGCAACATGCAGTGAGGACACTCCATAGATCTCACATAGCCTCTGTGAATGTCTGACTCCTGTCTGGCTGATGGCACCTCGCTTGCGCTCTGTGTCATGGAGATGCAGCAGGAAAACTTTAACTTCTCCTGATCCTATGCTATCCTTTGTGAGCTGAGCCCTTCAGGACCACACTGTCACCGGACACATGCTGATGAGATGGGGGGGCCAGCCACACCTCAAAGAGTACACAGAGAATATGACGGAATTCTGCGTGGCCGGCCCAGGACATTCTGCAGCAAAGAGAAGCTCCATCAAGGCGCAGGCATGACTGACCTTATCCAGTGACAGTGAAGGTGCACCTTCAGTGTGCTAGGAAGGTTGCACAAAGCACAGGGACGAGGCCCTGGACTGAGACACCTGCCTTTATCTTGTTCAGGGAGCAAGGTTTCACATTTGAGTGACACAAACACTGCTCATCAGAACAAGGAGCCATAGGTGAGGAGTCAATCACTTGTACATAATGTGCACTTTGTTAATAAACTCCCAAGAATGTCTCAGCTGTACTCAGGCTGTGCAACTACATATTTCTGACCAGGGGTGCTTTATCGACCCCCGTAACCACATTTTAGTTTGATGTTTGTAAGTTTCCTTTAAACTTTGTCTTTGGTTTTGCAGTGACACTAACTTAGGGGCTGCATTTATTTTATCCCTCATTTTGTTAATTTAGTTTATTTGGTGGATTCTGAAAGAGTTTACATATTCCTAACCTTCCTAACCTGCTACTATGTCTTTGTGCTCCCCCAAAATCCACAACAGAAGTAGAGACAGCCTGCTGACCGCTATGCCCTGTCTGTGATGACTTTGACTCTGCAGGGATGAGACCTGGAAGGCTCGGCCTGCTTTTGGAATGCTGCTGTGTGGCAATGGCAACCTCCTTGGCCTGTGGAGCTGGATTTGCTGGGTTACAGGAAGAGAGGGTTCGCATGGGCTGGCCACTCTTGGAGTCACCTGGGTGGATGGTCCCGGGGTGTTGAGCTGCTGGTACTGTGCCCTATGGGTGCCTGAGGGCCCCTGGCTGACTTCTTGAGGAGAAGGGGAAGCTGGAGTGAGATTGAGCTGCTCTGCATCCCTCTCGTGTTGACACTATAGGAGGCTAACTATGGCATCAGTAATGGAGTTGAGCCCATGTACTTAGTGCAAACCTGGGATGATTCCACCCCCTCTATATATCTCTCTCTCTCTTTAATTTTCATTCAGCCTCTCTTTTCAAAAAACACTAAATATAACATTATCTGAATAAGAATTTTGAATTTTGTCTTATGCTTTTTCAAATTCATTTGATGAAAACCTACTGAGCAGGATCTGAGAAGAAAACTATTCTGCAGTGTAAGTGAAGTGAAGGTCTTAAGAAATTAGCTGCACTGCGCATGCTTTGTTTGCACCATCTAATTTAGCTCATAGTGCTATTGCTGTGGGCAAAATATCACTTCCAGTCCAGGTTTTGGCCTTCAAGTAAAAGCTTTAATGAAGACATTAAAAGATACAAAGCAAATTTTGATGGATAAATGTAGTCATGTCATTGTGAACCATCCCTCTTTTCAGCATGTTCTGTTTCATGCTCAGTGCTCATGAGACCCTACGCTAATTAAGTTGTTGACTAATTATAGTAGTGAATCTCCATCAATTAGTCTACTGCAAGCCCAGATGTGAGGCAAGGAAAATCCAAGAGCTGGAAAGCTTTTGGAAGTACAAATCCAAAGTCACCTGCAGGATTGTCTCACTGTTTAAGCTCAATATATCCTAACATCTGATCTGAATGGTTCAACACCTTAAACATTCACTCCCTTTGATGCATGGTGGCAGAAACTCGCCAAGCTCCCTTCGACAGCACTTTCCAAACCCGCAACCACTGAAATGAACAAGGGCAGTAGACGAACAGGAACACCAACTGTAAGATCCCCTGCAACTGGCACACTATCCTGACTTAGAACCCATGAATCCTTCTTTCACTGTTGCTAGGTCAAAACGCTGGAACTCCCTCCATAACAGCAATGTGGGTACACCTTCTTCACATGGACTGCAGCAATTTATAAAGGCACCTCACCAGCACCTTCTCAAGGGCAATTAAGATTATGCAACAAATGCTGGCCCTGCCATCGACACTCACTTCCCATGAATTGATTTTCAAAAATCTCTATTAGATGTGATAGAGCTGCAGATCTTTGCTCTGATCTATTGGTTTTGGACCACTTAGCTCCTGCTATAGTCAGCTGATTTTGGTTTTTAGCATGGTGTTAGCCCTCAATCAGCTTAATTAGATTTATAGCTCATAAGCTGTTTTAATATTTTTTGCTTGTTATTATTGATGCTGAGTGAATTAGAGTGAGAAAAAAACATACTGTACACTTGTGAAAATGTATAATTGAAATTGTGCTTTTATTTGATAGCAATGCATTAGTTTATATTTTTGAATAGCTATTTCATCAGTGAAAAATTACATGGTGGTTATGCACATGACGAATGTAAAATATTTTTAAAAAATTGTTCCTGAGATATGGATTTCGCTGATGGGACTGACATTTATGTCCTCTCTAATTACCCTTTAGAAGGCGGGAGTGGGCTACATTCTTGAACCACTGCAGTCCACCTGATGAAGATTATGGCTTTGCATGGCATAATAAAGAGTTGTGTAGGCTATGCAAAAGCGCGCATTTTGCAAATTTGTAGGGAAGAGTTAATCCATGTAATGAGTCTGTGCATTGTAAACCCTGTCTACAGCAACATAATTCAGTGTTGATCAGTGATTGACTATACACTAAACATGTCTTTTAGTTCTGTTCTGTGAATATGAAGATTAAATAAACCAGTTAATGTTTTGGGTTATTCCACATTTTTTTTTATTATCATATGGATTTCTTTAATTTCTAAGCAGGCCAGTGGGTTCATTAGTGAGTTTTCTTTGTTGTAGAGTATCTCCAAGGAACTAAGAATGCCTTGAACTAGTTGTCCTATACTGTACCCCATTAATCACTCATTAACAAACCATAGTTAAAACCATAGAATGTGTTAATAGCCTACTTCAAGCAACTTAGAGCAAGCTGATGAACCATTTTATTTCTGTTGCATTTATGCTTATTGGCTATAATATTTTATGACTATAATTTGTATGGGTCTGTCTTTATATTGCCACAAAGATATTTTCACATCACTATGAAATGGCTAACATAAAGATTGCTACATTATAAATGCCCTTATGAACTTCTCTATGATTGAAACATTAAAGTAATTTTAATACTTGGCTTAAGGAAGTCTTTATATGATTTGCAAAACATAAGAAAACAAGAAATATGAGTAGGAGAGGGCTATTTAGCCCTTCGAGCCTGCTCTGTCATTCAATAAGATCATGGCTGATCTACTAGCTCCACTCTATCTTTTATTATCATAGAAGATCTTTTTTTGTTTTGCACAGTCTTTAAGCTCTTCTCTTCTGTTCAGCTCTTCTATATCCTTAGTTAAAATATTGTACCTTGGTTTCGGATTCTTCACGTTGCTTGTCAAAAACTTTATTAGCTTGTGTACAATCCAAGTCCAACTCGCTCCCCCGCCCCCCACTTCCCAACTCTTTTACCAGTACATTGATACATTGATGACTGTTGCAATACTGTTTCATGCCCTGGTCCAATATTAGAAAACTTAATCAACTTTGCTTCCAATTTCTACCTTTCATCTTCACAGAGTCCACCTATGACACTTCCCTTCCCTTCCTCGACTTCCCTGTCTCCATTTCTGGGGACAGGCTATTTACTAATAGCGATTATAAGCCCACCAACTCCCATGGCTATCTAGACTACACTTCCTCACGCCCTGTCTACTGCAAGGACTCCATTCCATTCTCCCAGTTTCTCCATCTCTGTCTCATCTGTTCTGATGATACAACCCTCCACAACAGCACTTATGATATGTCTTTATTTTTCCTCAACTGAGGATCCCCCCACTGTAGTTCAGAGGGCCCTCAGCTATGTCGGACCTATTTCCTGCAATGGATTTCTCTTGTCCTCACTTTACACCCCACCAGCCCCCATATTCAAAGGATCATCCCCTGCCATTTCTGCCACCACCTTCAGCATGATGCCACCACCCAATACACCTTGCCCTCCCCTCCCCTGTCAGCAGTCTGAAGGAACTGCTCCTTCTGCAACACCTTGGCTCACTCCTTAATCATCCCCAACACCTCGTCCCCTTCCCATCACAACTCCCCATGAAATCATCGAAGTTGTAACACGTGCCCTTTTTCCTCTTTCTTCTTTATTTCCAAGGCCCCAAATCCTCCTTCCAGGTGAAGCAGTGACTTACTTGTATTTCTTTCAATTTAGTATTTTTAAAATTCATTCATGGAATATGCGCTTCGTTGGCTGGGCCAGCATTTATTGCCCATCCCCAGTTGCCCTTGAGAAGATGGTGGTGATCTGCCTTCTTGAACTGCTGCACACCCACAGTGCTGTTAGGAAGGGAGTTCCAGGATTTTGATCCAGAGACAGGAGGAACAGCGATATATTTACAAGTCAGGACAGTGATTGACTTGGAGGGGATCTTCCAGGTGGTGGTCTTCCCATCTATTTGCTGCCCTTGTCCTTCTTGATGTTAGTGGTCATAGGTTTAGAAGGTGCTGTCGAAGCAGTGCTGCTTATAGATGGTACACACTGCTGCCACTGTGCGTCGGTGGTGGAAGAAGTGAATGTTTGTGGGTGTGGTGCCAATCAAGTGGGCTGCTTTGTCCTTCTTGAGTGTTGTGGGTGCTGCACTCATCCAAGCAAGTGGAGAGTATTTCATCACACTCCTGACTTGTACCTTGTAGATGGTGGACAGGCTTTGGGGAGTCAGGAGATGGGTTACTCATCACACGATTCCTAGTCTCTGACCTGCTTTTGTAGCCACAGTATTTACCTGGCTAGTCCAGTTCAGTTTCTGGTCAATGGTAACCCCTAGGATGTTGATTGTGGGGGATTCAGTGATGGTAATGCCATTGAACATCAAGGGGCGATGGTCAAATTCTCTCTTGTTGGAAATGGTCATTTCCTGGTATTTGTGTGGCACGAATGTTACTTGCCACTTGCCAGCCCATGCCTGGATATTGTCCAGGTCTTGCTGCATTTGGACATGGACTGCTTCAGTATCTGAGGAGTTGTGAATGGTGCTGATTATCGTGCGCTCATCAGTGAGCATCTCCGCTTCTGACCTTATGATGAAAGGAAGGTCACTGATGAAGCAGCTGAAGGTGGTTGGGCTAGGGCACTGAGGAACTTCTGTGGTGATGTCCTGAGATGACTGACCTCAAACAACCACAACCATCTTCCTTTGTGCTGCATATGACTCCAACCAGTGGAGAGTTTTCCCCCGATTCCCATTGACTCCAATTTTGCTCGGGCTCCTTGATTCCACACTCGGTCAAATGCTGCCTTGATGTCAAGGGCAGTCACTCTCACCTCACCTCTGGAGTTCAGCTCTTTTATCCATGGTTGAACCAAGGCTGTAATGAGGTCAGGAGCTGAGTGGCCCTGGCGGAACCCAAACTGAACGTCAGTGAGCAAGTTATTGCTAAGCAAGTGCCGCTTGATAGCACTGTTGAAGACACCTTCCATTACTTTACTGATGATGGGGAGTAGACTGATGGGGCGGTGATTGGCCGGGTTAGATTTGTCCTGCTTTTTGTGTACAAGACATACCTGGGCAATTTTTCACATAGCCGGCTAAATGCCAGTGTTGTAGCTGTACTGGGACAGCTTGGCTTGAGGCACGGCAAGTTCTGGAGCACAGGTCTTCAGCGCTATTGCCAGAATATTGTCAGGGCCCATAGCCTTTGCAGTATCTCATGCCTTCAGCCATTTCTTGATATCACGTAGAGTGAATCGATTTGGCTGAAGACTGGCATCTGTGATGCTAGGGATCCCCAAAGGAAGCTGAGATGGATCATCCACTCGGCACTTTGGCTGAAGATTGTAGCAAATGCTTCAGCCTTATCTTTTGCACTGATGTGCTGGGCTCTTCCATCATTGAGGATGGGGATATTTGTGGAGCCTCCTCCTCCAGTGAGTTGTTTAATTGTCCAGCACCATTCACGACTGGATGTGGCAGGACTGCAGAGCTTATTTCTGATCTGTTGGTTGTGGGATCGCTTAGCTGCTAATGCTGTTTGGCACACAAGTAGTCCTGTGTTGTATCTTCACCAGGTTGACACCTCATTTTAAGGTATGCCTAGTGCTGCTCCTGGGACGCCCTCCTGCACTCTTCTTTGAACCAGGGTTGATCCCCTGGCTTGATGGTAATGGTAGAGCGGTGGATATGCCGGGCCATTAGGTTATAGATTGTGTTTGAGTATAATTCTGCTGCTGCTGCTGATGGCCCACAGTGCCTCATGGATGCCCAGCCTTGAGCTGCTAGATTTGTTCAAAATCTATCGCATTTAGCACGGTGGTAATGCCACACAACACGATGGAGGGTCTCCTCAATGTGAAGGCAGGACTTCCTCTCCATAAGGACTGTGTGGTGATCAGTCCTACCAATACTGTCATGGACACTTGCATCTGCGGCAGGCAGGTTGGTGAGGATGGGGTCAAGTATGTTTTTCCCTCTTGTTGGTTCCCTCACCACCTGCCGCAGACCCAGTCTAGCAGCTATGTCTTTTAGGATTTGGCCAGCTTGGTCACTAGTGGTGAGACCGGGCCACTTTTGGTGATGGACATTGAAGTCCCCCATCCAGAGTGCATTCTTGCCACCCTCAGTGCTTCCTTCAAGTGGTGTTCCAGATGGAGGAGTACTGATTCATCATCTGAGGGAGGGCGTAACTGTAATCACGGCACACAATGCGGTCTCCTCTGTAATTGAAAGACCAAACACAGACTGGGTGACTGCTTTGCAGAACACCTCCACCCAGTCCACAAGAATGACCCCAAGCTTCTGGTTGTTTGCCATTTTAATTCACCACCTTGCTCTCACGCTCACATTTCAACAGCCTCAGCAGCCTTTTCCTCACTAGGGAAATTAGGAATGACACTGACAATTACAGGACCCAACACTAAGTCACATTTTAAATTAACTCTAAATTAACTTTAATAAGAACAGGTAAACAATTCCATCAACACTCCATATCAATACATTTTCATTTAGTGAACTTTCTGGAGAGAAATTAAAGGCACCAACCAACATCAATGACTGTGCCGATCCTATATCTCGAAGAATCACAACTGACTTCCCTGCCTCACCAGACAAAAATGAGGACAAACTACTTATAAATAGAAAACTTTCAGAACTTCCTTCACCTTGATCCACTTTGGTAGGAAAGACAAGGGGACCTATGATCTTGTCATAAGCTTTACCTGCTAGGACAGTATTCTTGGGGGGAGGGGCTGCTGTGCAATTCTTCAAATGCTACAGCCTCAGTTTTCAATTTCCAATATTCAGCTTTTACATGCCCTTTTTTATGACAAAAATAACATGTCAGCTCCCTTGCATCATGCTTATTTTCTGGACTTCGTCTCAAACTACTCTGACGCGTGCTGCAGAGCCCTGGAAGGATCCAGAGGTGAAGAAGTTGAGGATGGTGATGACATGTGGCTACCGCTCAAAGTCACTAGTCCCACTTAACTACAGGTCTTATTCCAGCAGGCTGCAAATGTTGCCACTAACTGTGAGACCCTCAGCCTCCTGAGAACTGTTGTCCTGAAACATAGAGGAAGCTTATCCCCAGCCTGCTAACCCTGTGTGCTGGGATGACCTTAAGTGAATTGCACCTGTCCACTGATACTCTCCTTCTCTTGTGGAACTGCAGGTTTGTGAATAGCAGGCCATTGCTGCCTCTGTTCCCCCTCCTGTTGCTGCTCCTGCTGCCCCTTTTCCTGGTGGTCCTGATCATCCTGACACCTACTGAGGACCAAAGTAACAGAGCATAATTGCAGATCAATTGTGTAAACCTCCAAAGTTGTAAAAGTTAATTCTCTGTGCAAGTAATGGGAACAAATCCTTTCAAACAATCAAGTAATGGAACAACCGTGAAGTTTCAGTACTTATTGGCATATTTCTCTGTCATGTCTTCAATTTCCTCAATTGCTGCCATGCTCTCACCTTGCTTTCACTATGAGCTCCAGGCATGCCTGGGATACCCATGAACCCACAGTTAAATTGCAAAGGCCCTGTTAATATCACCATAATCGACATATTGCAATTGACAAACCCATAGGCTGCTACACAATAAAATTCAGCCTTTTGGTTAACAGTGATGCCTCTGAGTTACACAATTACATTACTGCATGGATCATCCAATAGTTGATCATTTTGTGTGTAAAATTGCCATATAATTAGGTGATGTGAAGTAAATTATACTGGAAGATGTGCTCACACCACTTATCAATATGTCAGAGCCAACAGCCAGAAACTATCTGAATGACTTCCTTTAAAAATAGGATGATTTCTAGGTTACATTACAAAATGTAGTTCAAGGGCCATTTACCATCATGTACAAAAACATATTTGAATTTCAATGGGGAAAAATTGACGAGGGCAGATTTGGTTAGGAAAGTATTACTTGCTCTTAAATGGTGAAATATTGGGTGAGAATTTGGGCGGGTGTTCTGATACAGCCCTGCTATAAAGCCATTTTACTAGCAGTGAAAAGGGCAGCAGCTCAGCTACTCATTGATTGAAGGTAGGCAGCCAATGAAGTAAATTAAATGTCCAATCAACAGCAATTTACCCAGGTTGTTGGCATTTTGCCAGTGCGGAGTGGTCTCCCAGCCACACGGCGAGGTGGCCAGCTGCATGGAGGTGGACTCCCATAGAGCCATCATATCCAGAAGCTCATGGCTCAAGGAGGGGAACCTCTGCGGCAAAGGCTGTCCCCACAGCTCCATAGCTGCAGCTAAAGAGTTTACTCCTCCGATTGCCTACCTTGCCATGTAACTGACCTGTGAGCTATCTTCAAAATAGAGGCACCGTCGCATTCTCATTGCCATCTCAGCAGTGGCCACCTTTTTCAGTGGCACCGTTGAGGCTGCAGAGCTGCTGGCCCTCAGTTTGGGGAAACAGCCTGCCTTCCTTAATTGGATGACGGGACCAATGGCTGCCAATTAAAAGGCTGCCGCGGGGAAGATTGTCATCATGGTTCCGCTGGCTGCCCATGTGGGCTTGGCACTCAGATATAATTCCAACATCAGGACTTAACTCTGCCAAGAAAATTCCAGCCACTGTGTTAGACAGTGGTAACACTGTACATTTATTTGTTTTAATTATGTACTACTATCGAGAATCTTTTTTGTAACTATCCCCATTTTGCAATCGAAGCTCTTAATAGAAGAATAAGCAGGCTATCATAAAGTTGTCTATGATCAGTGGGCCCATGGAGGTAGGTTTTAGGTGGCAGGGGGGGTACAGAGTGATCAGGTAGGGTGGAGACCTGCTGCCTTCCCACCTCGTCCCGATCAAGTTCTGAGCATGAAGAGTGGAGGGCGGCCTTCCCACATGGAGGCCAAATGAGGCTCAATATTCAACCAGCAGTGGGCGGGGGACCTGCCATCTGGGGAGGCCGCCCACCTAGCCCTTTTGGTTTTTCCAGCGGCCCACCAAGGGGAAGGAGGGGTGTTCCTCGTTCATGCAGGAAGAGAGAAGCCTGCTCAACCCGCCCCCTTCCTTTTGTTTCCGATGCCCTCCCCTTCACCAGCAGCCCACTTCCAAGTGACCCATGACCCCCATCCTATCCCATCCACCATTCACCTCTGTCTGGGGATCCATGGCCGATCCCTCCTGCAAGCTTGAGTATCGTACGGGCAGTGTCCACCACTTCCAGTGGCACTCCTCGTTCTAGAGAGCTGCCAGTTTCTGATTGGTTTTTCCACCCTACTGGGGGCCTAATTGCCTGGAAGGCCCAACACTATCCAGGTAAATGCCTGATTACCTGGTAATTGCATTGAGCTTTCCAAAGAGAAACGACGTGGGCCTCCCACTGGTTCGCCAACCTGTCGCACTCATTAAATTCCACCCAATGTCTCAGACCCCAAAAAAGCAAATTGCAAAAGCAAAAAAAATTGGAACTTAGGAAAACTAGAAGTAGCTGATTCTAATTAGATCAGATATATCGTGTGATATCCAGTTTTGCTTTTTTAGTGCTTTGCCTTTCTCTAGTGTCATGATTCTCGCAAAAATTGAGAATACCTTGACAAATGCTAATTACTTTTGGGGAATACAGCTAACAGCAAGTAGAGACAAGTAAGCAAAAGAGAGCACGTTTTTCATGTTTATACATAACTCCCTATAATCTGAAAATTGGTCGCAAAGAATTAACCAAGTCTTCTGATTTTTGGCAGGTACAAGAAGGTGCTACATTGTGAAGGGAAAGAGGATTACATTGTATATATTTTCATAAGTTAATTTGGCTGCATTTGGTTTCAAAATTGATGGTAATATAGCCTTGCACTAATTGATATTACTCAGTTTGTTCATGAAAATCAAATGTACATTATTTATTTATGCAGGTGGTGCCTCCTTAGATCTCAATTCTGTAGAACCCAAACCAAAGAAATGGATCATTGATATGACCTGGCTAAATCTGGTGCAGCTCTCTCATTCGTCCCCATTCACTCAACTGCTAGTGCAAGTGGCAAAAAATGATAAAACTTGGAAACTGTGGTTTGACAATGAAGTTCCAGAAGAGGCTCCTCTCCCTGATGGCTATGATAATACATTGGACACATTCCGTAAACTACTACTGATTCGTAGTTGGTGCCCAGATCGTACAATTGCTCAGGTAAATCTCTCCATAAGCTTGGTTCTTATAGTTTACTTGCTTATAAGTATTTAATTGGAGCACTACGTATACACTGCATACATATGCAATTGTTCAGTATAATGTTTATCTCCTAGTTGAGTGAGACTGCAAAACTCACAAATGATACAGCTGAAGTTAAACAAGCTTCACTTTTGACATTTGGATAACCTAGAGGAAGTCCAAAAATGCTTTTTACAAGCAGGAATGAGACTGAAAAAGGAAAAACGCACTTTTCAAGCAAAGGAATGTTTGGGCCACCGGGTACATTCTCAGTGGTTACACCCAGTTGAAGAGAAGGCTAAAGCAATAAGAGAGGCACCTGCACCCAAGAACTATCTGAACTTAAATCATTTTTAGGAATGATAAATTATTATGGACGATTTTTACCTAATTTATCTACAGTTCTGGCCCCTCTGCATTCATTGCTAAGAAAGATCCAACCTTGTTCTTGGGAGGCACCCCAAAAAGAGTCTTTCATGAAAGTGAAACAGCTGTTACACTCATCCAATCTGTTAGTACATTATGACCAGACAAAGGGCTTGGTGCTAACATATGATGCTTCTCCCTATGGAGTGGGAGCAGTACTACCTCTTAAAATGGATGATGGCACTGAGCGGCCAATAGGCTATGTATCCAGGACACTTACCGCAGCTGACAAAGGATATCCTCAGACTGAAAAGGAAGGTCTGTCAATCATTTTTCGTGTTAAAAAATTTCACCAATACGTGTACGGTCAGCATTTCGCAATTATCAGACCACAAACAACTATTGGGTTTGTTTAATGAAGAATACCACCCATAGCCCCAGCAAGAATACAATGATGGGCCCTAATTTTGGTGGCTTATGAATACACCTTTGCACATAGGCCTGGCATTCACATCACAAATGCCAATACCCTGAGTCGCCTGCCCTTACAAGAGAATGACAACAACGTCCCAGTTCCACAGGAACTTATTTTACTGTTAAATTTTCTAGATTTCTTGCCAGTATGTGCCAGACAGATTTGAGATTGGATGAGTCGGGACCCAGTCCTATCTCGAGTGCGAGAACAAGTGTTACATGGTTGGTCCCAGGAGCCAGTCCAAAAAGCTGCACGTGATTTGCATGGTCGTGAGAGACAATTTACCATTGGAGAAGCAGTATATGTGAAGAATTTCGGTGGAGGACCGAAGTGGTTATCGGGTAAAGTAAGCTCAGTGACCGGACCATTATCATATCACATGGAAGTGGAAAGCCGGTCACCTGTAAGCATGTGGACCATTTAAGAGAAACAGAAATACCACAACAAAATATGGTTCCACCTGTAACCATTACTGAACTAGTTCCTTAATTCTGTTGAAGAGTCATACGGACTCGAAACGTTAACTGTGTACCTCTCCGCAGATGCTGTCAGACCTGCTGAGTTTTTCCAGGTATTTTTATTTTTGTTTTGGATTTCCAGCATCCACAGTTTTTTGCTTTTAACTGAACCAGTGTTTCCTGTTGAAGATGGTTAACCGAGGACTGATATCTGATGCCTCTATCAGAGTGGAAGACACTGAACTGCAAGGACCCAGAGAATGTGGCTCCTGAAAAAGAATCTGAATTTGTGGAACTGCAACGTTCCACACGAATCAGGAAACCTGAATGACCGAACTTGTAAATTTCATGACCTGTGTAAATATAATGTCATGAGATAAATACACTTGTAAATACAGTATGTAGAGCAAAGTTAAAGTTAAAATGTAGTAATTATGGTTCTGTTAAATGTTGGACTGTACCTATAAGAAAAGTCCTGTGATGTAACATCACATGATCTGAGTAAACCAATGCTTTCGCAGCGCGGGCTACCTCCTCAGTCAGTTTAGGGATAGAGATGGAGTTGAAAACACACGTGTCATTGCTGCTGGCTATATTGTAAATAAACCGAGGGTAGAATCTTCGGGTCAGCAAACCGGGGCAAGGCCCGCTCGCCGACAGGTAAAATGACGCGCGGTGATGTTGGACGTGCGTCCCGACTTCACTGTGCGTCATTTAGATTGTCAGTTTGGCAGCGACTGCACACCTGCTGAACTGTCAAAGACCTATTAAGGTCATTAAGGAAATAATTAAAGTTGTTAAGAATGTTGCCCGTCCAACCTTAAGGTTGGCGGGCAGACGAAGAGCCCAGGCGGCCTTTGCATTTTTCATGAAACCTTATCCACAAGTGGGATGAGGTTTCATGAAGGGTTTATTAATTAAATAAAAATTTTTGAAAAAATTAATGGACATGTCCCAGCTGATATGACAGTTTCACATGAGGTGACATGTGCTTAAAATATTTTTCTCCTTCATTGAATTTTTCAGAACTTAAACTAACCGAAAGAGTGCAGGCCCAGACTCAGGGAATTCCCCCCCACCTGCACAGGGAGCGCATAGCACTTCCGGGTGTGTGTCACGCTGGGCGGGCCTTAATTGGCCCACCCTCGTAAAATGGCGGCGCAGACCCAATCGGGGGCACCGATCGGGTTCGCACTCGCTCCCACCCACCCCCGCACAACCCCTCCGACGGGAGGAAAATTCACCCCCTAATGTTTCCGTTAAAGTTGTCTGCAGATCACCTCTATTACAAATAGGCCACAAGGTCATGCTACAACAATACTGATATATTCTATCTTTTATGATCTTATATGGCTCTATAAATTGACCACTCTGTCACCTCTTTTCAATGTTACTGCTTCGAGTATTTGAATGTATTTTGGTGACCAGAACTGGATTTAAAGTGCCAATCGACCAGAATGTTATAGTTTGATTATTACCTCCTCTGCCATTTTGTATATATATTTCAACACTCTATTTGTTATGTTGATTAATGCTATGCAGTATTGTCAAATCTTACATCTTTTGCACCTTCAATTTTAGCTACTTCAACATTATTCATGAAGTACGCATGCTGCTGCCCTTTCTTCCACTCGTGTTTTTCTAATCGTACATATTAAATTAGCTTTCCATTTTTTCACCACTTACATATTTTCTCCAAATCATTTTGTATTTTCTGTTATGCTCTCAGAATAAACCACCCTTCCTACTTTAATTTTGGCCCAGGTTTTACAATGAGAATTATGATGAGACAAATAGTACTCATCATTATTATGGAGTAAATCTGACAGCAACCTCTGAAGAATACACAAGCACAATTAAATGTGAAAATCCAGAAGATGCAGTCCAGGTTACCCTGCTGCTCGATAGGCTGCACTATACAGTACTCCACAATAGTCTTGGCATTGAAATCAGTGCAAAAGGCACAGATTTGTGACACTCAGCTACTAATTACCCATTAAACATTCCAGAAAAGTTGGTGCATTCAGATGTAAGTGAATTTTTAACACCGTCATCACTCATAATTATTGTCAAATAATCTCTGGCCCTGAAAGTGTAATTTTATGAGTATGGAGTCGTAACTTTATCAGAGTTGGAGATTTTTAAAAAAAAACTAAAAATTAATATTTTTAATGACTTTTTTGGATTTTTCTGCTCTCCTTTTAATTCCACCAGTCTTTCTGAATCTTTATTTTGCTTTCTGTACATGATTTAAATATAATCAATACTTCCTGATTTAAACACTGTATGGGAAGAATTTTCTGCCTGTCGGACGGGCCAGTCGGGAGCAGGCATGGGCAGGCGCGGAACTGATCGCCACCTGTGATTGGCTACGTGCCGCCACTTCATGTGGTCGGGCCAATTAAGGCCCGCACCAGCGTGACACATGGCTGGTAGCGCTCAGTGCTACCTGTGTGGGCGGGGGGAGAAGGGAGAGTCGGGGCCTGTGCTCTTTTGTGCACACGCATGAAAAAGCACAGAAATCTCACTGAGGCATGACGCTGCCTCAGGGAGATTAAGTTCATATTGAAGTTTCAAATAAAGAAAGTTAAAACTTATTTAGACATGTCCCTTCATGTGTCAGTGCCACATGAGCTGGGACATCACAGAATCACACAGTGAAGAAGAGGCCCTTCGACCCATCGAGTCTGCACCGACACGTGAGAAACACCTGATCTACCTACCTAATCCCATCTACCAGCACTTGGCCCATAGCCTTGAATGTTATGACGTGCCAAGTGCTCATCCAGGTACTTTTTAAAGGATGTGAGGCAACCCGCCTCCACCACCCTCCCAGACAGTGCATTCCAGACCGTCACCACCCTCTGAGTAAAAAAGTTTCTCCTCACGTCCCTCCTAAGCCTCCTGCCCCTCACCTTGAACTTGTGTCCCCCCCGTGACTGACCCTTCAACTAAGAGGAACAGCTGCTCCCTATCCACCCTGTCCATGCCCCGCATAATCTTGTACACCTCGATCAGGTCGCCCCTCAGTCTTCTCTGCTCCAACGAAAACAACCCAAGTCTATCCAATCTCTCTTCACAACTTAAATGTTTCATCCAGGCAACATCCTGGTGAATCTCCTCTGCTCCCCCTCCAGTGCAATCACATCCTTCCTATAATGTGGCGACCAGAACTGCACACAGTACTCCAGCTATGGCCTCACCAAGGTTCTATACAACACCAACACGACCTCCCCACTTTTGTAATCTATGCCTCGATTGATAAAGGCAAGTGTCTCATATGCCTTTTTCACCACCCCACTAACATGCCCCTCTGCCTTCAGACACACTTGCGCCAAGGTCCCTTTGTTCCTCAGAACTTCCTAGATGCCATTCATTGAATACTACCTTGTTAAATTACTCCTTCCAAAGTGTATCACCTCACACTTTTCAGGGTTAAATTCCACCTGCCACTTATCTGCCCATTTGACCATCCGTCTATATCTTCCTGTAGCCCAAGACACTCAACCTCACTGTTAACCACCCGGCCAATCTTTATGTCATCCACAAACTTACTAATCCTGCTCCCTACATTGTCATCTATGTCATTTATATAAATGACAAATAATAGGAGACCGAGCACAGATCCCTGTGGTACGCCACTGGACATTGGCTTCCAGTCACTAAAGCAGCCCTCTGTCATCACCCTCTGTCTCCTCCAACTAAGCCAATTTTGAATCCACCTTATCAAATTACCCTGTATCCCATGTGCATTTGCCTTCTTTATAAGTCTCCCATGTGAGACCTTGTCAAAAGCTTTGCTGAAATCCATATAGACTAGATCAACTGCACTACCCTCATCTACACACCTGGTCACCTCCTCAAATAATTCAATCAAATTTGTTAGGCATGACCTCTCTCTGACAAAGCCATGCTGACTATCCCTGATCAAACCTTGCCTCTCCAAGTGGAGATAGATTCTCTCCTTCAGAATTTTCTCCAATAGTTTCCCTGCCACTGACGTGAGATTAACTGGCCTATAGTTCCCTGGCTTATCTCTACAACCCTTCTTAAATAGCGGAACCACATTAGCTGTTCTCGAGTCCTCTGGCACCTCCCATGTGGCCAGACATGTTTATGAATTGTGGAAAAAATATTTATTTATTTAATAAAACTTTCAGGAAACCTCATCCCGCCTGTGAATGAGGTTTCCTGAAAAACGCAAAGGCTGCTTGGGCTCTTCGCCTGCCCGCCAACCTTAAGATTGGATGGGCAGTGTTAATAATTACTACAATTGGTTTTTTAATGGCCTTAACAGGCCTTTGACAGTTCGGCAGGCACGTAGCCACCTCCGGCACATGCCTGCCGATCGAAAGATCTGAATGAAGCACGGTGACATCGGGATGCATGCCCAACGTGTTGGGTCTGCCCCTGCACACCGACATGAAAATTCTGGCCCATGTCTTGGTGAGAATTCTTTAATCTGATTGGTTGAAGAGCATACTGCTTTTGCTCTCTTCTTAGTTCCCTTCAAAGGTGCTGTGCTGGATCAGACACCTGATGACAGCAAATTTATGCCAGAAGTCCATGAAAACTCTCAGGCAGTTATCAATGTAGTGAACAGACAGTGCCATTCCTTCATTGCTGCCTGCAAAATCTGGGCTATTATCTGCAAATATAACTAGGTTGCATTGTCTTTCTATATCCACTGATATAAAGGAGAAAGAGTAGTGGTCCCCAAATCAGATGATGTGACACAAGACTCAACATTTCCCCTTCAACTTGCCTTAAATCCTCTAACAAGTAACTGCTGTTTTCAATTCTCAACTATTCTCTGACTTACCTGAAACCTCAATAGCTTTGAGCTTAGCTAATAGTGTAAAGTAGTTGAAGGCTTTCTGGAATCCTAGATGCCGTACATGATGAGGCTTTCTACATTTTCTACACCTACCTTGGATGTCACATCTCCATAAAAGTGCAAGAGGATTAATCAAGGTCTTCCCTTCTGAATTCATATTGCCTGATGTTAGTGAAGTAAAAATTGCAGAAATATTTCTAATTGTTGAATAAGAAAAATAAACTTGCATATTATTTAATGGAGTGCAGCTCCAACTAGTATATAGAGAACCCCACACTAAGCCAGTTGCTAGTGTAATACATTTGCCATCATTAGTTGTTGCCCAGTCATTGAACAGAATGCCCTGATAGAATGTGTGCACATAGAACCATAGAAAAGTTACAGCACAGAAGGAGGCCATTTGGCCCATCTTGTCCTTGTCAGCCCGAGGACACCCAGGTGCTCTTTCTAATCCCACCTTCCTGCACCCGGCCCATAGCTCTGCAGCTTACAGCACTTAAAGTGCAGATTCAGGTACTTTTTGAAAGAGTTTAGAGTTTCTGCCTCTGCCACCAGCTTGGGTCGCGATTTCCAGACAGCCACTACCCTCTGCGTAAAAAAGTTCTTCCTCATGTCCCTCCTACACCTTCTGCCACTTATCTTGAATCTATGTACCCTGGTTCTAGAATTCTCCACCAAGGGAAACAATTTTATCCTGTCCACTCTATCTATTCCCCTCATAATTTTGTACACCTCAATCAAGTCCATGATCTTGGTGAGGTGTGTGTTGATTCCATTTTATTTCGGTATTAATAGTTATGAGTTTAATAGCTTTTTAAAGGTCAGCTGTGTACATTAATATGGCTTTAAAATTTTCCCTGGCTCTTTAAAACACCAGCAGGCATTACAGTGAATGAGTTTCCATGGATACATTAGCCACTTAATGCTGGTAATAATAAATTGAAACTAATGGATCTTGTTTTAATTTGTTCCTGGCTATTGCTAAAGTAATCCTGGTCAGGTTGTTACCTTGCATGTGTAAACTGATAATCTGTTTTGTACTACTTTGGATCACACATGCAGTATAAGTTATGCAAACAAAAGTACCATGGAGGTATTTCAGTCTTCAAATTATGACCAAATATCAAATATTGCTCATACAATTACTATAGGTTTCAGGTCAGTTATTTGATTGACGGGTGTAGGTAGTAATTTTTCTCCAGTGGCTCGATTTAGTCATGCCATGAGACATGTGTAGCTTGCCAATTGTTGAATATAGAAGCTATCTCATGAGGAATTGGACCTATAAATTCTGTAAAAAATGGATCCATGAGTGGATTAATTAGTTCAATTTCCTTCAATAAGTTTTTATTTCCACGCAGCCAACTTTCTGCATTGTTGATTTTTGGTGGCTCTAAATTATTTTTTATGTGTTTCTTTTGTGGCAATTGTTTTTTCAATATTTTCCAATACTGTTGATTTGTATCAGCAGAATTTATTTTGTTTAATTTGGTTTCTTCTTTTATTCTGTTGTACATTTGATAGTGTCCATACTTCACAGCACTCTTGCTTTTCTCAGGCTCGTCATTACATTGCTGAGTCACTTGGGCAAAAATATGCAGAAGGAGTTATTCTCGATATGGAAGCAATGTGGGCAGAAAGTGATAATCGAACACCTTTGGTGTGCTTCCTTTCCATGGGCTCTGATCCGACAGAAAGTATTGAACGTTTGGCCAAGACTAAGGTACATTACAAAAGTTAAGGAGATGAAGTGCAACAATTTTTTGTTAATTTGGTATTGTCATTGTGCTTGTTTTTTTAATTTTACACCCATACTGGAGAAGTACCTAAGATGGCCCAAGGTAAGTATTGTACTTTGGAGAACAGGCATGGAAAATTCAAGTAATAAAATTAATTGGGATGTTTAATTGTGAAAGAAAAATTTAACAGATATATGTGATGGAAATATAACAGTAAGGTGTCATTAGAAATAAATGACAGGTACACCATTGGTTGGAAAATCATGAATAATGCATGTCTGAATTTCCAACTTGCACTATCAGCAGGCATTGAGAATGCATACTTGCAAAGTATACACACTTACAAGACTTTTAAACATATTAATAAGATTCTTATTTGTTTTCTGAATTGAAATGTTGGTAATTTACTTTGTTTCTTCATCTGGGGAAAGCTGTAAACTTCGGAAAATTGAATATTTTGGGTACCTAACATCAGGATCAAGCATTCCCAATATGGTGCAGTATGTGTTTGCCAATGCAACTCTGTCTCTGTGGTAAAATGTACTTTATCTACTAATGCAATAGTGTGAATATTTCAATTTCATATAGCAAAGATGAATGGTCACAGATTTGCTCTAAGTTCAATAATGGGTGGGTAAAATGACATTTTATCCGCTGGATGCAATGGTGGCTTTTCACTCCGTACAACACCAAACCCACCACAATAATTATGTATTCCCGGGAAACACGGTGTTTCCATGGCAGACTTATTCGCCCACCATGCCTTCATCTCACCACTTCTTCATGCCGGGTGCCATATTTAAAGTGCAGCCACACGCACACCTCTGTGTTTCCAGCCCGTGACTTCTGCCAAGAAGACACGGTCCCAAAAGGCAAAAAGACTGCAGCCCCCAGGTTCAATGATGCACCCCTCAAGCGTCATTTGGATGCAGTGGAGGCTCACCGTGATGTCCTCTACTCCCACTCTGATCCCAGGATGGGCAACAACACCAACAATCCAGTGTGGAAGGCGGTGGTCAGTGCCAATGCCCTGCAAAAGAGGACAACCACCCAGTGCCGCAAGGGGATGAATGACCTCCTCCATTCCACCAGGATAAGTCACTTTTCTCATTACTCTCATCTCACATACTCACAAACCCGCAGGGCCCTCACTCACTGCCAGTTCAAGGGACATCACCATTCACTCTCTCACACACACCTTCATTGTCTTCATTTTGTCCATAGGGCCACTCACCACCCACACATGCCAGGCATACTTATCATCTGGCCTGGCAGGCATCCTGCTTACACTCTCTCCATCTCTATTCATGCAGGACAAGCTGGCACACAACAAGACGGAGAGGTCACAGATCATTGGAGGAATGCCTGAAATCAAGGTCCTCATGGACTTTGAAAACAGAGCGATCCAGCTGGTGGGCAAGCATCTGGACCATTTCTGTGCTGATGGTGAGGTCGGCGCTGCTCTACCAAGTGAGGATACAGCAGTGCAAAATCCATCAGACAACCATGCTGTGTCTGATGTGTCCTGTTTCACAGCCCACTGCCATGCACTAATTATCTCCCTTTGCTTTTGCAGGCACATCTGCCAAACAGTCGACAGAGTTCATGACCCAGGGCCTCAATCAAGCCCTGAAGAAACCTCTGAAGAGGAATCTGGAGGCAGCCTCTCTGAAGTCCCATCACAGCGCTCACCCACACACTCCACCAATGCAGAGACACATACCTTGCACGACCCAGCTTTAGAGTGGCCTTGGGATCACAATCTGGTGAGCATATTGCAGTTTCTGATCCACAGTAGGGGGCGGCAGGGACTTCCCAAGTGTCTGGCACTTGGAGGACTGCTGGAGGCCAGAAATTTGCTGAGTCCAAGTCAGGTGACAAGCGCAGAAATGCCAATGCACTGAGTTCAACCCTGGTAAAGTGGCGGCTGCCATGATGAACTTGGTCTAAGACATCGCTCCTGCACTGCTGTGCAGGCTGAACTCCATAGCTGGTCTCCAACAGTGTGTATGCTAGAGGGGTGTGGGGCAGCTCCATCTCACTCCAACTGCCCCTTCTCCTGAAGGGGTCAGCCAGGGGCCCTTGGGCACCCCTAGGGAGAAAGATCAGCAGGTGCCCGCCACCACCAACCCCCCCTCCCCTCCCCGGGGCCATCCATCCAGGTTACTCCGGGAATGGCTGGCCCATCTATAAGGTATGTATTTTAGATGTTTAGATGTGCGAAAGGAGGACCCTGGGACAGGCAGTCAGCAGCATCTAGAGGAGAGTGCGAGAGGAGGAACCTGGGACAGGCAGTCAGCAGCACCTAGAGGAGAGTGCAAGGGGAGGTCCCCGGGACAGATTGAAAAAGACACAGAGAACGGGAGAGACTTCAGTTTGAAAAGGACACAGAGAGCGGAGGGACTTCAGTTTGGGTACCTTGCTGGTAGTCAGAATGGAACGGAGTGAATCTGTAGGAGATAGTCGGGACCTGAGGAGCACCTATAAATACAGAACAGGGATTCGAGTGAGGAGCAGAGCTGAGGAGCACACAGTTTCACTGTTTCAGCTGCTTTGAGGCTGCAGTCCGAGAAAAAGAAAAAAGCAACTGTGATGTCACAGGAAACTAGTAAGTTGATTGGCCGGTAAGTGCTCAGTCTAAGGGACAGTGTGTGAGAAACCAGCTTAGGGCAGGTGAGTTAAGGTAGATCTATAAATAAAAAGAACTAAAACTTTAAAATAATAAACCAAAATTTGAAAAATTTAAAATTAAAATCAAACAATAAAGATTAAAAAAAACAATAAAAATGAAGTCATTTAAACAAACATCTAAAACACATACCTCGTTGTTAAGAAGCATATAACCTTTAGTTGTCGGTGGTACTAGCATTCAATAAACACAGTAACTTGTAACAAACATAGGAAGAAAGTAATTAAAGTAAATTAACTAAATAACATAAGTTAGAATGGTGGGGACAGGTGTTATGTTGCAGCTGTGAGATGTGGGAGCTTCTGGACGTCAAGGCGGTCCATGACAAACACATCTGCAGGAAGAGTAAGTAGCTTGAGGAATTCCGGATCAGGATTATTGACCTGGAAGCTGAAATGCAGACACTGCTCAACATAAAGGAGGGGGAGAAATACCTGGATACTTTGTTCCAGAAGACAGCCATACCTCTTAGAAGAGGGTCTTCTGTTTTGATCAGCAGTGAAGGACTGGAGGATGTGACTGTCAGTGAGGCAGGTAATACGACAAAGTAGACAGAAGGGGAGGAGCCTCAGGCTTTGCAATTGTCAAATAGGTTTGAAGTGCTCACAACCTGTGGTGATGAGAGCGGAGTCTGCAAGGTGGATGAGCTGACTGGCCATGGCACTGTGGTACAGGAAGTTGTTCAAGTGGAGAGAGCAGAAAGGAATGTAGTGGTAGAAGGGGATAGTATAATGAAGGGGATTGACACTGTTCTCTGCAGCAAAGAGCGAGAGTCCAGACGGCTATGTTGCCTGCCCAGTGCCAGGGTTCAGGGCATCTGCTCAGGGCTGGAAAGGAGCTTGCAGTGGGAGGGGGAGGATCCAGTTGTCGTGGTCCATGTGCATACCGATGACATAGGTAGAACTAGGAAAGAGGTTCTGCAAAGTCAGTATGAGGAGCTAAGTACCAAATTAAGAAGCAGAACCTCAAAGGTAATAATCTCTGGATTATTACCTGAGCCATGTGCAAATTGGCATAGGGCAAATAAGATTAGAGAGACAAATGCGTGGCTCAAAGACTGGTGTGGGAGAAGTGGGTTCCGATTTGTGGGGCAATTACTGGGGAAAGTGGGGGCTGTACCATTGGGCTGGTTTACATCTGAACTGTGCTGGGACGAGTATCCTTGCAAATCGCATAACTAGGGAAGCAGAGAGGGCTTTAAACTAAACAAAGGCGGCGGGGGGAGGGATCAAATTTGGGTAGAGGTAGCAATTCAAGGTGTAGAACCAAGACGGGAGGGCAAAATAGTAACATGAGAAATGAGGGTTAGAGAGTGGCAGGAAAGGAGAGAGAGAAAAAAAGCTAAGAATACATCAACAGTCAAGACCAAATGTTACAAAGGTAACAAAAAGACAAAACTAAAGGCTCTCTCTCTGAATGCACACAGCACTCATAACAAAGTAAATGAACTGATGGTCCACATTGAAGTAAATAAGTATGATCTGATAGAAATCACGCAGATATTGCTGCAGGATGACAAAGATTGAAAGGTACTTGACATTCAAGAAGAATAGGAAGCTAGGTAAAGTGTTAATCAAAGAGGGCATTGATGCAGTGGTTAGAGATGACCTTAGTTTAGGAAAACAGGATGTAGAATCAGTTTGGGTGGAGATGAGGAACAGTAGGTACAAAAAGTCATTAGTGGGAGTGGTCTACAGGCCCTGTAACAGTAGCCACAGTGTAGGACAAATTATTCAAGAGAATATATTGTGTTTTTGTGATAAAGGGAAGATAATAATCATGGATGATTTTAATCTACACATTAACTGGAAAAATCAGATTGGCAGGAGTAGCCTGGATGAAGAGTTCTTGGAATGCTTTTGAAATAGTTTCTTAGAGCAGCATGTACTGGAACCAGCCAGAGAGTAGGTTGCATTAGATTTAGTATTGTGTAATGTGACAGGATTAATTAATGACCTCAGGGTAAAGGCACCCCTAGGTAGCAGCGACTTTTTTCTTTATTCATTCATGGGATGTGGGCTTCGCTGGCTGGACCAGCATTTATTGCCCATCCCTAGTTGCCCTTGAGAAGGTGATGGTGAGCTGCCTTCTTGAAGCGTTGCAGTCCATGTGGTGTAGGTACACCCATAGTGCTGTTAAGAAGGGAGTTCAGGATTTTGACCAACGCCAATAAAGGAATGGCAATATATTTCCAAGTCAGGATGCTAAGAGAGTTTGAGGGGAAATTCCAGGTGGGTGGTGTTTATCTGCTGTCCTTGTCCTTCAAGGTGCTAGTGGTTGTGCGTTTGGAAGGTGCTGCCTGAGCCTTGGTGAATTTCTGCAGTACATCTTGTAGATGGTGCACACTGCTGCTATTGTGCATCGGTGGTGGAGAGAATGAATGTTTGTGGATGTGTTGCCAATCAAGTAGACTGCTTTGTCCTGGACGGTGTCCAGCTTCTTCAGTGTTGTGGGAACTGCATTCATTTAGGCAAGTGGGGAGTACTCTATCACACTCTTGACTTGTGCCTTGTAGATGGTGGACAGGTTTTGGGGAGTCAGGAGGTGAGTTACTTGTTGCGCAATTCCTAGTTTCTGACCTGTTTTTGTAGCCACAGTATTTACTTGGCTAGTCCATTTCAGTTTCTGGCCTAAGGTAACCCCCAGGATCTGGATAGCAGGGGATTCAGTGATGGTAATGCCATTAAACATCAAGGGGCGATGGCTGGATTCTCTCTTGTTGGAGATGGTCATTGCCTGACACTTGTGTGGCGTGAATGTTACTTGCCACTTGTCAGTTCAAGATTGGATATTGTCCAGGTCTTGCTATGTTTGGACGTGGACTGCTTTAATATTTGAGGAGTTGCAAATGGTGCTGAACACCGTGCAATCATCAGTGAATATCCCCACTTCTGACCTTATGATGGAAGGCAGGTCATTGTTGAAGCAGCTGCAGATGATTGGGTCTAGGACACTACCCTGAGGAACTCCTGCAGTGAATTCCTGGAGCTGAGATGACTGACCTCCAACAACCACAACCATCTTCCTTTGTGCTCAGTATGACTCCACCCAGCAGAGAGTTTTACCCCTGATTCCCAATGACTCCAGTTTTGCTAGGAATCCTTGATGCCACACTGCGTCAAATGCTGCCTTGATGTCAAGGGCAGTCACTCTCACCTCGCCTCTGGAGTTCAGCTCTTTTGTCCATGTTTGAACCAAGCCTGTAATGAGGTCAGGAGCTGAGTGGCCTTGACGGAACCCAAACTGGGCATCAGTGAGCAGGGTATTGCTAAGCAAGTGTCACTTGATAGCACTGTTGATGACCTCTTCCATTACTTTACTGATGATCAAGAGTAGACTTATGGGGCAGTAATTGGCCAGGTTGGATTTGCCCTGCTTTTTGTGTACAAGACATACCTGGGCAATTTTCCACATAACTGGATAGATGCCAGTGTTGTTGCAGTGCTGGAACAGCTTGGCTAGGGGCACAGCAAGTTCTGGAGCACAAGTCTTTAGCCGTATCGCCAGAATATTGTCAGGGCCCTTGGCCTTTGCAGTATTCAGTGCCTTCAACTGTTTCTTGATATCACATGGAGTGAATCCAATTGGCTGAAGACTGGCATCTGTGTTGCTGGGAACCTCTGGAGGAGGCCAAAATGGATCATCCACTCAGCACTTCTGGCTGAAGATTGTTGCAAATATTTCAGCCTTATCTTTTGCACTCCTCCATCATTGAGGATGGATTTATTTGTGGAGCCTCCTCCTCCAGTGAGTTGTTTAATTGTCCACCACAATTCACAGCTGGATGTGGCAGGACTGCAGAGCTTAGATCTGATCCGTTGGTTGTGGGATTGCTTTGCCCTGCCTGTCACTTGCTGCTTATGCTGTTTGGCACACAAGTAGTCCTGAGTTATAGCTTCACCCTGTTGACACCTCATTTTTAGGTATGCCTAGTGCTGCTCCTGGCATGCCCTCCTGCACTCTTTATTGCACTAGGGTTGATCCCCTGGCTTGACAATGGTAGAGTGGGGGATATGCTGGGCCATGAGGTTACAGATCTTGTTCAAGTACAATTCTGCAGCTGGGGATGGCACAGAGCGCCTCATGGATGCCCAGCCTTGAGTTGCTAGATCTGTTCGAAATGTGTCCCATTTAGCATGGTGGTAGTGCCACACAACACAATGGAAGGTATCCTCAATGTGAAGGCGGAACTTCGTCTCCACAATGACTGTACGGTGGTCACTCCTGCCGATACTGTCATGGATAAATGCATCTGAGGCAGGCAGGTTGGTGAGAATGAGGTTAAGTATGTTTTTCCCTTTTGTTGGTTCCCTCAGCACCTGCCACAGACCCAGTCTAGCAACTATGTCCTTTAGGACTCAGCCAGCTTGGTCAGTAGTGGTGCTACCGAACTACTCTTGGTGATGCACATTGAAGCCACCCACCCAGAGTACATTCTGCGTCCTTGCCACCCTCAGTGCTTCCTCCAAGTGGTGTTCAACATGGAGGAGCACTGATTCACCAGCTGAGGAAGGGCGGTAGGTGGTAGTAAGCAGGACATTTCCTTGCCCATGTTTGACCTGATGTATGATACTTCATGGGGTGTGGAGTGAATGTTGAGGACTCCCAGGACAAGTCCCTCTCGACTGTATACCACTATGCCGCCATCTCTGCCGGTGGGACAGGACATACCCAGGGATGGTGATTGTAGAGTCTGGGACATTATCTGTAAAGTATGATTCCATGAGGATGATTATGTCAGGCTGTTGCTTGACTAGTCTGTGAGACAGCTCTCCCAATTTTGGCACTAGCCCCCAGATGTTAATAAAGAGGACTTTGCAGGGTTGACAGGGCTGTGATTGCCATTCAACATGAATGAATTTTACATCCAGTTTGAAAGGGAGAAGAGTGGGTCTAAGACTAATATCTTAAACTTAAATTAGAGCAATGATGTGGGGATGAAAGGAACTTGGTGAAATTACAATCACTAGGGAAACAGTACTGTGCAAATTGATGGAGCTGCGGGCTGACAAGTCTCTGGGTCCCAATGGACTACATCCTAGGGTCTTAAAAGAGGTGGCTAATGAGGTAGTTGATGCCCTGATGTTAATTTTCCAAAATTTGCTAGATTCTGGAAAGGTTCCTTCAGATTGGAAAGTAGCAAATAAAACTCCTCTATTCAAGAAGGGAAGGAGGCTGAAAACAGGAAACTATAGTGCCACTTAGCTTGACGTCTGCCGCGGGGAAGTTATTAGAATCGATCATTAAGGAGGTTATAGCTAGGCATTCAGAAGAGCTCAAGGCAATTGATTAGAGTTAACATGGTTTTCTGAAAGGAAATTCATGTTTAACCAATTTATTGGAGTTTTTTGAAGGAGTAACGTGTGCAGTGGATAAAGGGGAACTTGTAGACGTACTGTACTTGGATTTTCAGATGGCATTTGATAAGGTGCCACATCAAAGATTATTATGGAAAATAAAAGCGCATGGTGTACTGGATACCTTATTAGCATGGATATAAGTTTGGCTGGCTGGCAGAAAGCAGAAAGTATGCATAAATGGGTATTTTTCTGATTGGCAGGATGTGACGAGTGGCATCCCACAGGGGTCTGTACTGGGGCCTCAAACTTTTTATGATTTACACCAATGACATGGATGATAGGAGTGAAGACAAGGTAGCTAAATTTGCAGATGACGCAAGGATAAGTAGGAAGGTATGCTGTAAAGAGGACATGAGGAGATTGCAGATGGATATAGATAGGTTGAGTGAGTGAGCAAAGATCTGGCAAATGGAGCTTAATGTGGGAAAATGTAAAGTTGTTTATTTTGACAGGAAGAAAACAAAAGCAGTGTATTACTTAAATGGAGAACGGCTGCAAAATTCTGTGGTGCAGAGGGATCTAGGTGTTCTAGTACATGAATCACAAAATGTTACTATACAGGTACAGCAAGTAATTAAGAAGGCTAATGGAATGCTATCCTTTATTACAAGAAGGGTGGAGCATAAAAGTAAGGATGTTATGCTTCAGTTATACAGTGCGTTGGTGAGACTGCATCTTGTAAACTGTGCGCAGTTTTGGTCTCATTTCAGGAAGAATGTAAATGGATTGGAGGCGGAAAGGAGGTTTACTAGATTGATACCTGGAATGAGTGGGTTGTCTTATGAGGAAAGGTTAGACAGATTGGGCTTGTTTCCACTGGAGTTTAGAAGAGTGAGGGGTGATTTGATTAAAGTATACAAGATCCTGAACGGCCTTGCCAAGGTAAACATTGAAAGGATGTTTCCTCTTGTGGGTGAGTCCAGAACTGGGGGCACTGTTTTAAAATTAGGGGTCGCCCTTTTAGGACAGAGATGGGGAAATTTTATCTCTCAGAGGGTTGTGTGACATTGGAATTCTCTGCCTCAGAAGGTAGTGGAGGTGGGGTCATTGAATAATTTTAAGGCGGAGGTAGATAGATTCTTGTTAGGCAAGGGAATCAAAGGTTATCAGGGTTAGATGGGAATGTGGAAATCAAAACATAAGAAGATCAGCCATGATCTTATTGAATAGCGGAGCAGGCTCAAGGGGCCAAATGATCTTCTCCTGTTCCTATTTCTCTTGTTCTTATCTGAATCCCCTCATCCTGTGACCTCAACAGCTCCAGCTCTAGCTTCACAGGCCAAGGAGGGCGTCACTGCCACACCGCAGGACCCCAAAAGCAGGCCGGGGCCCTTCAGGTCTCGGCCCTCCAGACGACTCCCACTAAGGTCATCATAGACAGGATGTAGCAGTCAGCAGGCTGCTTCCACCTCCACTGTGGATGTCTGGGGAGCACCAAGACATAGCGGCAGGGTTACTCAGATGTTTGTGTCACTCAGATGTGAAACCTTTCTGAACAAGATAAAGTCAGGTGTCTCAGTCCAGGGCCTCTTCCCAGTACTCTGTGCAGCCTTTAGACCAAAGTGATGGTCCAGCCTCATACTCCGTGGAAACATTAGTGATGCCTGCACCTCGGCGGTGCTTGTCATTGCTGCCGGAATGTCGTGGGCAGGCATCACAGTGTTCCGTCATTGTCTGCGTGCTCTCAGCAGCTTTAAGGTGGGCTGGCCCCTATCTCTTTAACACCTGTGATCAGTGACACTGTGGTCCTGAAGGGGCCAGATGCTGAAGGGGAACAAAGGATCAGATGCTTTTAAAGTTTCATGGCTGCGTCCCTGATCACAGAGCGTAAACGAGCTGCCTTTGGCCAGACAGGAGTCAGACGTTCACAAAGGCTACGTGAAGATCTGCAGAGTGTCCTCACTGCATGTCGTCATCATCCTGCTGCAATCAAGTGACTATTTGGGCCCCCATTGCGTCTCCATGACAGGAACATTATCACAGAGGGTATTTACGCTGTAATTAGCCAGGCTGGAGTCAAACGTTCACAAGTGCAATGTGAAGATCTATGGTGTCTCCTCACTGTATGTCTGGCCATCGCCATTGTTGTTGTCCTCGAGGACCTCCTCACCCTCATCACCGTTGACATCCCCCTCATCGGAGAAGACCTCCAACTCCTGCATCTCCTCCTCAGCCAGCTCCTCTCCCCATTGCAGCACCAGGTTATAAAGGGTTCAGCAGGTGGCGACGATGCATGACATCCTCTGTGGACTATATTACAGGGCTCCACAGGATTGGTCCATGCAGCGAAACCTCATCTTCAACATCCTAATGGTTTGTTCCACCAAGTTGCGAGTTCCAGCATAAGCCTCGTTATACCTATGCTCTGCTGCAGTGAGAGCCTGCCACACAGGGGTCATCAGACACATCCTCTGCTGGTAGCCCTTGTCCCTCAGGAGCCAACTCTGCAGCCTCTGTGGACCCTGGAAGACAACAGGGATCTGTGACTGACTGAGAATGCAGGAGTCGTGCACACGCCCTGGAAACCCTGCAGATGCGTATGTGGTGGCTCACAACAAAGATATATCCAAGTGAGAAAGGAGGATTCTAGGAAGGGATAGACCAGCCATGGTTAACCAGGAAGTTAAGGATAGTATCAAATTGAAACAAAAAACATACAATATGGCAAAGATTAGTGGTAAGCCAGAGGATTGGGAAAGTTTTAAAAAACAACAAAAGATGGCCAAAAAAAAGGGAGAAAATAAACTTTAAGGATAAACTAGCAAGTAATATAAAAATGGACAGTAAGAGCTTCTTTAAATATATTAAAAGGAAGAGAGAGGCCAAAGTGAACATAGGCCCCTTAGAGAATAAGGCTGGAGAAATAATAACGGGGAACCAGGAAATGGCAGAGGAGTTGAATAAACACTTTGCTTCAGTCTTCACAGTAGAATATACTAATAGCATTCCAAATGTAGTAAATAATCAAGGGGAAAAAGTGGGGGAGTCCACTGGAGCTGGGTTACATCCTACGTTATTAGAGGAAGTAGCTACACAAATAATAGATGCACTGGCAGTAATCTTCCAAAAATCCTTAGGGCAGAATTTTTTGCTCATCGGGTGGGCATGCGCCCGACCCGAACGAGCGTAAGATGTTGTGCGATGAGTTTAGGCGAGTGTCCCGATGTCATCACGCACTCGCGTCATATTGCGGTCAGTGGGCGTGTGCGAGAGTTGGCAGTGTGCCCGCCGACAATTAAAAAGCCTATTAGAGGCCATTAACAATCCAATTGATTTAAATTTTTCATTGCCCATCCGACCTTACAGATGGTGGGCAGGCGAAAATACCAAGTGGCCTTTGCATTTTTTGCAAAACCTTCATCCATGGACATGGTGAGGTTTCAATCCTTCATTAAAAAAAATAAAATATTTTGACACTAATTAATATCATGTCCCTGCTCATGTGACAGAGTCATATCAGGAGACACGTTTTTAACATTTTTCAAGGCTTTAGTTTTCATTTTCAAAACTGTTCATCACCCTGAAGCAGCTCTTTGCCTCATGGAGCTTTTCCAGCGTGCACCCGCATGCATGCATGAAGTTACACCCTTGCCACCCCCCCCCCGCCCCGCCTCCTCTCCGCCCACACAGTTAGCGCATGCATTTCACACTGGTTGGGCCTTAATTGTCCCGCCAGCATGAAATTGAGGTCTGTCCCCAATTGCATGCGATGGTTGGCTTCCCAACTGCTCCTGCCTGCTCTCGCTAAGTCTGCCCAAACGAGAGCAAAATTTTGCCCTTAGATTCTGGAAAAGTCCCAGAAGAATGGAAAATTGCCAATGTAATGCCCTTATTCAAAAAGGGAGGGAGACAAAAAACAAGTAACTATAGGCCAGTTAGCTTAACATCTGTCATTGGGAAAATGTTAGAGCCTATTATAAAGGATGTAATAGCAGAACATTTAGAAATGCATAATCTAATCAAGCAGAGTCAGCGAAGCTTCATGAAGGGGAAATCATGCCTGACAAATTTATTAGAATTCTTTGAGGAGGTAACAAGCAGGATAGATAAAGGGGAATCAGTAGATGTAATATATTTGAATTTCCGAAAGGCTTTGGATAAAGTACCACACATAAGGCTACTTAATAAGATAAGAGCTCATGGTATTGGGGGTAGTATATTAGCATGGATTGAGGATTGGCTAACTAATAGAAGATAGAGAGTTGGGATAAGTGGGGGCATCTTCAGGATAGCAACCAGTAATTAGTGAGTGCCACAGGGATCAGTGCTGGTGCCACAATTATTTACAGTATATAGTAATGACTTAGATGAGATAAGTGAATGTACTATCACCAAGTTTGTGGATGGCACAAAAATAGGTGGGAAGGCAAGCGGTCAGTGTGACACAAAGAGCCTTCAGAGGGATATAGATAGGTTAAATGAGTGGGCAAAAACTTGGCAGGTGGAATATAATGTAGGAAAATGTGAGGTTATGCATTTTGGCAGGAAGTATAGAGGAGCTGAAAATTAATTGCACGGAGAAAGACTACAGAAAGCTACAGCAGAGAGGGATTTGGGAGTCCTCGTGCATGAATACCAAAAAGCTATCATACAAGTTAAGCAAGTAACTTCTGGGAGAGTCTAGGACCAGAGGATATAATCTCAGAGTGAGGGATCGCTCATTTAAGGCACAGATGAGGAGGAATTCCTTCTCTCAGAGGGTAGTGAATCTGTAGAATTCTTTACCTCAGAGGGCTGTAGAGGCTAGGTCATTAAATATATCCAGTGCTGAGATAGACAGATTTTTAATCAATAAGGGAATCAAGCGTTATGGGGAAAAGGCAGGAAAGTGGAGTTGAGGATTATCAGATCAGCCATGATCTCATTGAATGGCAGAGCAGACTTGATGGGCCGAATGACCTACTTCTGCTCCTACGTCTTATGGTTTTATGGTTGCACACCAGCTGCACAGCCAGCGAAAGGAATCCCTTATGGCTGACATAGTTGAGCGCGTATTGCGATGGGAATCTGAGTGTCATGTGCGTGCAGTCGATTGCATCCCGAACCTGTGGGAAACGTGAGATCTGAGCAAATCCAATTGCTCTTGAATCCTGGCTCTCCTGGTCCTGGGCGAAATACACAAAGTTCTGTGCCCTTGCAAAAGTGGGCATCCATGACCTCATGAATGCATTTGTGGATGGAGACTTTTAAAACCCCCAGGGATCACCTTTAGAGCCCTGAAAGGAGCCACTGGCATTGAAATTGAGGGTCACTGTCACTTTCATGGCCTCTGGCAGTGGATGCCCTCCATGGCCCTGTGGCTCCAAATCCTGCAGCAGCTGGCAGATGTGACCGACCAGTTCCCTAGACATGCGCAGTCTTCGGCGACACTGGTTCTCAGTCTTCTGCAGGAATGCCTCACCATCTATAGAGCCTGGGTCTAACTAGGCGGCGACCAGCGATGGCTCACTGTGGCTCTTCAGCGGCGTGTGTGGGGACCCCATCTGCCCCTTCTCCCAGAAGGTGCTACTCCTCCCTCTGCACAGCCAGGTCTCTCCATCCCTCTCTTCTCCTTCATCTTCGCTCTCTGTATGCTCTGAGGCACACAGCTAGTTCATCAGGCTCCATGATCCTGATGTATTCCTCCTGCAGGATGAAAGAGAGATACATGTGAGTTAGCATGGTTGTACTAAAACCTGTCTTGGTTAAGTCTGAAGGCCCCTTAATGCAACTTAGTGCGGAGACTGACCACCACCTGGATGGTCAGAGATTAGTGCATTGCATGACTGCCTGAAACCCCATCTTCCTCCACTCAACTCCACCTGACCGATCGGTGATAGCTTTGCCCTTTGGACTGCATTCTGTGCTCTCAGCTCAGACGCAGGCATTCTCCTAACCCACACTGCAAGGCGGCACTGTTAGCTTGAACTATGGGACAGACTGGTCCAAACTGGGATGATGACATTGCAAAGTGCTGTGAGCGCCTTCACCAGTGACTGCTCCACGGGCAGCTTTAGCAAGGAGATTGTACAATGTGCCCAGTTCTGTTTTGTTCTGCAGTCCACTAAAACACTCATTTGTTTCCAGTCTGTGCCTAAGGGGTGAAAAGCTCTGGAGCATTTGATGGCACTTTGATGCCTCTGCGTTGCTTGAGTGGGCAGATAAGCTAGAGGCCCAACTGCAGTTGTATCAATATGACTGTGCTTGAACTGTCTCACCTGCAGAGGAATAGTCACTTTACACAAGGTGTCCCTAATCTGTGGCTGCTTCCCTACCCCACCAACCCCACACATCGCTCATGCTTGTGCACTACCTTCAACTGCACGACAGCCTTTGGCACCTTCCCCCCACCAACAAAGCCACCCCATCCACAGGGCAGCCTCTGCCCCCCACCCCTCCAATGCGCCTCAACCTTGAGGTCCAACAGCGTCCCTTATGAGTGCTCCACAAAGTTACTGTGCACTCACCTCCAAGTTCCCCTCAAAATGCAGCCCGCCAAGTGCACGCCTTCTATATGCTGTTGTGAAACACATCAATGTGAGCGGACAATCCAGCTAGGGGTGGATGAGTCTGGCGGGCTGGCCTTATAATGATATGCTGATGTATTACAATGAGGTTCCCAACGTCTGATTGTGGGAAACGTGGCCTGCCATCGATGGGATGGATGATTGCAAACTGATTTCACAATGTCAAGAAACCAATTTTTGGCTTTCTCGCCATATTATTCACTCAGGCCACTGAACACATTCAACGCCAGTGGGCACAGAAAATTCTGTCAACTGTGTGTTCTATTTTAGTGAATTTCACAACTTAGTGGCAAACTGTGTAATACTGTGGGTAGTTTTATATTCTACCCAAGTGCTCTCTCGGATCAGGTGTGTCTGGCACCCATTCATCAGTAAGACTGTTGCTAGTGGCAATCTTTACCAGGTATCATTAAAGTTGTGATGTGATAAAACAGAAGTATTTTTTATTAAAACAAATGTACCACTTTAATGCTAAATATTGGGTTTTTCTTGCTTTAATGGGAAGATGCAAATAATTTATCATCTTCAGAGTAATTTAATCTGCTAAATAAATTATAAAATTTGAATTATATCACAAAAATATCTACTGATTTCATCTAAGTACAGCTAAGTAGAATATTATTTTGCAAGTTGAAATTATAAACAATTAATATATCATGTTTTTCACTTTTATTGCCTTTTGATGTATGAATGATGTGACTGTTAAGTTTTGCTTCAAAATGCATTGGTGTAAGATGAATATTACGTGAGCCAATTTGATATTGTTGCAAGTATGAAAAGGTTTGTATTTTTTATGTTCTTCAGAATGTGCCCTGCCGTGCCATATCTATGGGCCAGGGACAGGAGATCCATGCAAGGCGTTTGCTGACTCAGAGCATGCAGGATGGTGGCTGGCTTCTTTTACAGAACTGCCACCTAGGCTTGAATTTCATGGACGAACTTTTAGATACTATCACCACAACAGAAACTTTGCATGATGGATGTCGAACCTGGATCACAACAGAGGTCCATCCAAAGTTTCCCATCAATTTATTACAGTCATCTATTAAATTTACCAATGAGCCCCCTCAAGGTAGGTCAGAATTTTGGTAAATTCCTTTGAGCTGCTCCCACGCTCTCACCATAACTTCACTGAAGTGTAAAGGAAAACCTTTCACACAGGTACTTAGAATTTCTTCAATAATTCCAGTGAACTTAGAATGGTAGAGTGGGTGCAGTTCCAAAAAAAATTCCCAGCCTCTGTGTGCACATACAATTTCCTTACAAAAATCAAAACTCTACCTTTCTAAGGGTCAATAGTGACAGCAATGGATTGGTAACAGCAGTGCGATTTCTCAAAGCTGGGAATATCTGGAATAAACTGTACTGGAAATGACAAAAGTTGTTTCTGCTTTACTTTAATGCTAATGGAATAGACTTTTATCACCTGCTATTACACTGAGTTTACTCTTCAGACACTTGGCATAATAGAAGGATCACTGTGCCTTTATGTCAATTTGTGTTGGAATTTTTTGCCTCTAGTAAAGCGAAGCACAAAGGATTCCCAATGACTCAGCTGGCCAATTCACTCATTGGCCGAACTATGTAATCAGGAAGTCCTAGTATTCTGTGCTGAATTATGGTGAGGTGAGAGTGACTGCCCATAACAACAAGGCAGCATTTGACTGAGTATGGCAAGAAGGTGGTTGCTGGAGGTCAACCATCTCAGTTTTGGGATATTGTTGCAGGAGTTCCTCAGGGTAGTGTCCTAGGCTCAATCATCTTCAGTTGCTTCATCAATGACCTTCCTTCCATCTTAAGGTCAGAAGTAGGGATGTTTACTGATGATTGCACAATGTTCATCACCATTTACGACTCCTCAGATACTGGACCAGTCTCTGTTCATTTGCAGCAAGACCTGAGCAACATACAGGCTTGGGCTGATAAGTGGCAAGGAACATTCGTACCACACAAGTGCCAGGCAATGACCATCTCCAACAAGAAAGAATCTAACCGTCTTCTCTTGACATTCAATGGCATTACCATTGCTGAATCCCCCACTATTAACATCCTGAGGGCTATGATTGACCAGAAACTGAACTGGACAAGCCATATAAATACTGTGGATACAAGAGCTAGTCAGAGGCTAGGAATTCTGCAGTGAGTAACTCATTTCCTGACTCCCCAAAGCCTGTCCACCATCTACAAGGCACAGCTCAAGGAACTTGATGGAATACTCTCCACTTGCCTGGATGAGTGCAGCTCCAGGACTCTGTAGAGGCTCATGAACCTCACTATTTCCCGATGTTCAACCATTATCTTTTATAACTTCAAGGACAAGATTTCTCTCCTCTGGTAGAGCAGGATTTCTGGGTGGCAACCCAACTCAGAAGTGACCTTCACCAAATTGAATATTACCAATACAAAGTGGGCACCTGATAGAATTTATATGATCAAAACGGGGCCCTATGTTGCTAAGGAGAGAAATAGGAGTGCCAGAAAAGAAAATGGACAGTAAAGTTTCTTAGGCATGAGGGTTCTCTTGTTTTGACATTGGATTGAGATTGAAAGCTTTCCACCAATGTTCCAGGAAGTATTCCCACCCCTATCTTGCTGGTTGCTGCAATCAGCAGTAGTAGCAGGGAAGGCAGAAAAATCAAGCCTCCACGTTTTTATTTAAATGCTACAGGGTGGTGAAAATACTGCTGATAACTTCAACTGCTGGGCCAGAAGGAGGGAAATGTAGCTCAGAGAAGGGATGGAATAGATCTTCCAACCAGATATCTCACCATTGGATTGCCAAATTTCAGGCAACCCAAAATCTCCTCTCTCAGGAACTTGTCCAATTCCCTTTTGAAGTTCTACAGAGAATCCATACTCATCCAAAGTATCAGCAATCTGTCCCAGAGGCATATTGGTCCCTCCCATTCAGTGGCTCAAGTTAAATTTAACACAGAGGAAGATACTTGTGGTTGTCTCCAAAACAAGACTTCAGAAACAATACTCCATCAAAACTTTGCCTGCTCTAACTGAGAGTCCCTGGAGCTAATTGTAGCACTGTCAACACAGCACAGTTGGAAATTTTTAATTCTTATTTATTCTTTCACAGAATGAGGGCATCACTGGCTAGGCCAGAATTCATTTCCTATCCCTCAATGCCATTGAGAAAAAGGTGAGCTGCTATCTTGAACCAGTGCAGTCCATATGTTGTAGGTACACTCATGTTGCTGTTAGGGAGGGAGTTCCAGGATTTTGACCCAGCGACTGTGAAGGAACGATGAAATATTTCCAAGTCAGGATGGTGTGTGTCTTGGAGGGGAACTTACAGGTGGTGGCGTTCCCGTGCATCTGCTGCCTTTGTCCTTCTAGGTGTTAGAGGGCACGGGTTTGGAAGGTACTGTCAAAGGAGCCTTGGTGAGTTTCTGCAGTGCATCTTTTAGATGGTACACACTGCTGCTACTGTGCGACAGTAACAGAGGGAGTGAATGTTGAAGGTGTTGGATGGGGTGCCATTCAAACAGGATGCTTTTTTCTGGATAGTGTCAAGCTTCTTGAGTGTTGCAGGAGCTTGTTAGATTGAGGAAAGGGATTTCGCAGATCTTCTAAATTGAGCAGATTTTTAGCATGAGGTGGTAGTGTTTGGATGGGACGGGCTTAGTGGAGCAGATTGTATTTTCCCCTCCTATTCATATGTTCATACATCTCTTTGTATGTACAAATAAAGCTCTTGATTTTTCTCTCTCAGACTTGGAGTAGTTTGAGCTTTAGCATATTTTCACAATTTGCTTATGTTTTCATTTTATTTGGATCCTTCTGCCTGAGTCCTAGAAAAAGATTAGGGGGAAAAATTTGAGGTAGCGCCATGCAGACTTATATTGATTCCCAAGGGGCAAAGAGAACCACTGACTGCTACCTGTGCAACCTGCACAACGTTCACCAATAATGTCAATGAGGAAACCTGCGTGGGATGTGTTTGCTGGTCTCTGGCACTGCCTGTCCCCAGGGAAACAACCTTAGTCTACATAACGCCACTGAAAGCATGTTTGAATTGAGAACAAGCCTTCATATAGTACATGTGGAAATGATTTTACTCACTTAGCACTGTGGCATGCAATGCATTAAAGGGATAGACTTCCATGATTGAACTGTTTCCATGATAATTCATTCGAGAACTTGCAATGATATAGCAACTTTAACATAGTGAAACAACTCATTCATTTGCATAAGTGGAACGAATAATATTCAGATAATGAAGAAGATTACACTGAAGGCAGGTGAATTAACAGTGTCCCTTCCTGGTGTATAGGAACTGCTTAGTGCCAAAACAAATGTTCCTTTCACTAAACATGCACTGAGAGAATCTATTAACTGGCTACTGGAATTATTTCAATACTGTAAAAAGCTGTTAAGTCCTAAGGATGAAAAGACAATGTCATGATATAAATATCATTTTGAACTTGAGTTTAAATTTCAGGAGAAGTGCATGTTGTGAAACCAATGTTCTCATGTCATTTTCAATGCTGACTGTTACAGAAAGGATATTATATTTTAGATTCACAAGAGAAATAACTATTAGAAATTTACATGGTTTGAGAGGTTACAAAATAAGCTGTAGTGTTTAGTTCATTTTCTCATGAGTGACATTGATTTAGATAGTTCCTGGTACATTCCTTGTATTATAAACCTAGGTCTGAATTAATAATTTCACTGCTTGTCTGTATTCTTGTATATGTGTAGGTGTGAAAGCTGGTCTGAAGCGTACTTACAGCAGCATTACCCAGGAACAACTGGACATCAGCAATATGCCACAGTGGAAACCCTTGTTATATGCTGTGGCCTTCCTTCATACAACTGTGCAGGTACAACTCTTCTAATTCATTAGAACATAATTTATGATGCAATTCCATCTGTAATGAACAAACTTAAACCTCCCAATTCAAATTAAATCAATGCAATAAGACTCCTGTTAGAATTGCTACACATTTATAATGGAAGCCTGAACATTAACCTCTCATTCCCAGTAACAAACTAGCCTGATTTTCCATGCTTAGAAATTGTTGGAAGCAAATTCTACTTAGTTCTGTCATAGGGATATGATTTCCCTATCAGATTTCTCTGTCTGTGCTCTACTCAGGTGATGTTTAACACCCAGGCATTAAAGAAAATAATTTATCCTAATTTCTCAGCAACTCATTTGGTGCAACAAAAGGTACATTAAAACAAGCAATATTTTCTGCCTGGTGGTACTGAAAATGAGCCGTACGTTTGTAGTCAGTCCCACTATGTTGTCACGACCTTTTCTAATACGTTTACAAGAATTGGCAATTTACCCTAAAACACCAGCTAAAGGCAGTAATCAGGAATTTTTATTGCGTTATTACCCCAGTAAAATGAAGTATTTTTCTGTGAAGAGTAATTTATTATTGTTTCCACTGAGGTGTAACATCCATGGCTCAGATATCAAAAGTTAAATAAGGCAAGGGTTATGACTCCTGATGGACTGGTGAGTTGTTCCCAAGCCAAACTATTCCTGTGGGCCCAAACTGCACTATAAGCCCAATATTGTCATAGAGTCTTAAAGCACAGAAGGAAGCTATTTGGCCATCGAGTCTGTGCTGGCTCTTTGAAAGAGCTGTCCAACTTACTGTCACACCCGAAAGTTTTCACATTACCCTGAAAATTCGTCCTCTTCAAGTACATGTCTCATTGCCTTTTGAAATTTCGACTAAAATGTTGTGTGATAATGATAACTGAATTTATTAGGAGCATATGAATCTCAGCATTTAATCAGTATGGGAGCTTAATGCTGTCTATACATCTGCAAAAGCCCATGTTTCCCTTGAATGATCTTGAATTATCACTTCACATTTGGTAGCAATATATTGCAGTCCAGAATTAATTTCAAGATTACCTGTGATTTCAGATAGAATTCTAGTACATAAAATAGACTATCTCAGCAGCCACAGTGAATTCTCTAAATAATTTTGTTTGTTCCGAAGGCTATCGTAACTCACTCAAATTTCTATTGTTTGTGAATTATGGTTGTTTTGCTTTCATAGAACTTTAGAAATTTAAGGTACAGAAGATAGCCTTTCAGCCCATCATATCTTTGTTGGGTGAAAAAGACCTGTCCAATCTAATCACAATTTCCAGCTCTTGGTCCAGAAGTTCGTAGGTTATATGGCACTTCAAATGCATCTCCAAGTACTTTTTAAATTTGACCAGGGTCAAATACCACCCTTTCAGCCAGTGAGTTCCAGACCTCTACCACCCTCTGAGTGAAAAAATGTTTCCTTAATTCCCTTCTCATCCTTCTACAAATTACTTAAATCTATGCCTCCTGGTTATTGCCCCCTGTCCGCTAAGCAGAATAGGTCATTCGATCTAGAACCCTCATAATTTTATACATCTCAAATAAATCTCCCTTTGGCCTCCTCTGTTCCAAAGAAAATAATCCCAGCCTATCCAATCTTTCTTCACAGCTAAAATTTTCCAGTCCCTGATAGTGTCTTCATAAATCTCCTCTGTTCCCTCTGTGGAACACTTGTAACGCAAAATGAAATTGCCTTCTATTATTTTTCCTTTTCAATTTTCTCTTGGCCCAAATCTTTCTGGAGCAGCACACCTCACTCTGTACATTGTTAGTTAAGCATTTTCCTACCCCTTTCAGTTCAAAAAAAATTCACCATAACTTAATGGAAGTGCAATTTTATAACATTTGTGGTGAGGGTAGTGGGGTATCTTGGATCTTAGCCAATAATAGAACTACATTGTATCCCCTTAGCAAATGAGATTTAAGGATTGAGAAAGAAACTGAGGAATGGCAGAGAAAGAGGGTGAATTTGAATCTAATTAGGTACAATAAGAGAAACTAGTGAAGAGAACACTCAGTGGAGTGCCTATCTCCACTATGCTGTCAACATTATTATGATAAGCAACTCTTCCTTGAGGCTTTTCCCTGCTTGGTTGACGCTCTGTAACTACAAAGCTGAAAAAAGAAATCTTTTTATTAAGAGCTTCCATTAAACTGAGGAGGCTTCAAGCCAATCCACATCCAACAACCTGCTCTGAAAACTCAGCTCACATTTTGACAGCTGTGACAAATTGCACTACAATAGCTGAGGCAATCCACAACATTCTAAAAGAATCAACAATGTTCTAAATCAAACAACCCACAACATTCTTTTAAAAATTCAATTTGCCCTATGTCCAAATGTTAAAGGATCCTTTAAAAAAATTCCAGGTTCTGGACCCACATCTTTACCAAAAAATGAATCAGTTCTTCCTTGGGCCATGCCCTATCTGTGTACCAAGTTTCACTGACATCTGTTCATTAGTTTTTGAGGTATATTGTTTGCAGACAAACAGACTAAGAAACAGGGGTGAAAACATCAGGCAGGATTTTGAGGTTGTTGGGCAGGCATGGCGGTCGGGCCTTGGAGCAGCCGGGAAACGGCCCGCCGCCTGCGATCAGACCCCGATCACAATTTCATGCTGGTTGACCAATTAACGGCTAACCAGCATGAAACACATGTTGAAAGGCTCAGCGCTGTCCAGTGGTGGGGGGGGGGGAGTGGGGGAAGAGGGCGAGCCCTGAAGTCAGCACGGACGTGGAGGAGTGCGCAATGAAAGTCTCCTGAAGGCAGAGATCTGCCTCAGGGAGCTGAATAATTTTAAACCATTAAATAAAGATTTTAAAATTCCAGAAAAATCTTCCACCCATAAGAATTACTCACCTAAACATATGGATTATAAAATTCTGCCCAAACATTTTTATCTTTTTTAATTAATATCGGAAACCTCATCCTGCAATGGATGAGGTTTCGTCAACAATCCAAAGACTGTCTGGTTGATTTGCCTGCCCGCCACCCATTGGATGGGCAGTGAAAAATAGTGTTTAATTAATTGATTAATGGCCTTAATTGTCAGCAGGCAAGCAGCCGATTCTCGGGAGCGCCCGCCGACTGAAATATTACATGAGTATGTGGAGATGATGGGACCGTCGCCCAATGTCATCGTGCGCTATTTTGTGCTCGGGCATGTTGGGCATGTGCCCGCTCACCGAGTGGAAAATCCTGCCCATTAAGACGGAGGTAATAAAAAGAGGGCAAGAAACATTGGATTAAGAGATCAAGAAAAAAGTAGAAAGGCAAAGTAATAAAAATATAAACATTTAAAATTTGGCAATTTTTAATTCTCCGGGAAGAATTTATAACATGCAGAATTGAGAATAATAGGTTTAACTTCTTCCCTTTCTAAATCAGTGAGGCTAATTGACATTGTATTAACAATTAATACATCGATAAAAGGATACTTATGCTTGTAACCACCAGACCTAATTTTCTGAGGTGAGTTTAATGGAAAATTAGTATGAAAATCTGGCAAGTTCTTGAAATAATGGGGAGGCTAAGACTATAAGTCATAGGAGCAGAAATTAGGCCATTCGGCTCATCGAGTCTGCTCCGCCATTCAATCATGGCTGATAAGTTTCTCAACCCCATTCTCTCGCCTTCTCCCCGTAACCTTTGATCCCCTTACGAATCAAGAACCTATCTATCTCGATCTTAAATACACTCAGTGACCTGGCCTCCACAGCCTTCTGTGGCAATGAATTCCATAGATTCACCACTCTCTAGCTAAAGAAGTTTCTCCTCATCTCTTTTCTAAAAGGTCTTCCCTTTACTCTGAGGCTGTGCCCTCAGGTCCTAGTCTCTCCTACTAATGGAAACATCTTCCCCACGTCCACTCTATCTAGGCCTCATATGTTCCTCATATGTTAAGCCTTTCATTCCTGGGATCATTCTTGTGAACCTCCTTTGGACCCTTTCCAGGGCCAGCACATCCTTCCTGAGATATGGGGCCCAAAATTGTTCACAATATTCTAAATGTGGTCTGACCAGAGCCTTATAAATCCTCAGCAGCACATCCCTGCTTTTATATTCTAGTCCTCTTGAAATAAATGCCAACATTGCATTTGCCTTCCAAACTGCCGACTCAACCTGCAAGTTAACCTTAAGAGAATCCTGGACTAGGATTCCTAAGTCCCTTTGCACTCTAGATTTCTGAATTGTCTCCCCATTTAGAAAATAGTCTATGCCTCTATTCTTCCTACCAAAGTTCATGACCCTACACTTCCCCACGTTTTATTCCATCTGCCACTTCTTTGCCCATTCTCTTAATCTGTCCAAATCCTTCTGCAGCCTCCCCACCTCCTCAATACTACCCGTCCCTCCACCTATCTTTGTATCATCTGCAAACTTAACCAGGATGCCCTCAGTTCCTTCATCTAGATGATTAATGTATAAAGTGAAAAGTTGTGGTCCCAACACTGACCCCTGCGGTACTCCACTAGTCACCAGCCACCATCATGAGAAGGACATCCTTATCCCCACTCTCTGCCTCCTGCCAGACAGCCAATCTTCTATCCATGCTAGAACCTTGCCTCTAACACCATGGGCTCTTATCTTACTGAGCAGCCTCCTGTGCGGCACCTTGTCAAAGGCCTTCTGGAAGTTCAAGTAGATAACATCCATTGGCTCTCCTTTGTCTAACCTATTCCTTATCTCCTCAAAGAATTCTAACAGATTTGTCAGGCATGACCTCCCCTTGATGAAACCATGCTGACTTTGCCCAATTTTACCATGCACTTCCAAGTATTCTGAAATCTCATCCTTAATAGTAGACTCTAAAATCTTACCAACGACCAAGGTCAGACTAATCGTGAGGTGAGGGTGAGGTGTCATTTTTGCAAAGCAAATAGCAGAGAAGTGTGAATTGACTAACAAATGCTGGAGATTTGCAACTCTCTACATATCTATCAATTGCTGAATGCTGGCCAATTTGCCCATTGATAAGGGAGTTATTTTCCAGCAAGTTTCAACCCTTGTGTTTTTTTCCTTGTAAAAAGTGTAAGCAATCCAGTCTTCCACCATCTAGGAAGATAGAATGATCTGGGTTGCAGATTTTTTCAGAACCATAGCATGACCATTTCTCAATAAAATTGGCTACTTGGTGGTGTGGCAGTGAACCAGATGACATCCACCTAGTAGTTAACCTGATTTCAAGAGACTGAGGCATATTTGAATGACAGGCAGTTCCTGGAGCACCCAATCTGTGTTGCTACCAATCTTTGATTTTATCTTGCTTTTTGTACTTCAGTTTTCTTCATTGCCTTACCAGTGGGTGTATTCCAATTAGTGAAAGGAATAGTATATAAAAATGTGAAGCATAATAAACAATTCCAGTGCAAAACTGTGGCCCCCAATTGCCCCCTCAGGTGGATGTAAAAGATCCCATGGCATTAATTGCAGAAGATCAGGGAAGTTCTCCCTAGCCTCTTGACCAATGTTTACACCTCAACCAACAACACTAAAAAAGCTGATTACCTGGGCATTATCACACTGCTGTTTGAAGGATTGTGTTGCGTGAATTGGCTGCTGTATTTTCTACAAAACAATAATGTCAACATAGCAAAAGTACTTCAATGGCCCAAAAGTGTTCTGAATGTCATGGGATCATGAAAAATATATGCCTTTTAATTGTATATAGTAATTATAGTTCCTCTTTCTAATTAACATCTCCAGGAAAGACGTAAGTTTGGTCCACTTGGATGGAATATTCCATATGAGTTTAATCAAGCGGATTTTACTGCCAGTGTTCAGTTTGTGCAGAACCACCTGGATGAAATGGATATTAAGCGTGGTGTGAACTGGAACTGCATGCGCTACATGTTGGGGGAAGTACAGTATGGAGGGCGTGTAACAGATGATCTGGACAAGCGACTACTCAATACATTTGCAAGCGTGTGGTTTGGAGAAATTATGTTCACAGATAAATTTTGCTTCTACAAACATTATATTATTCCACAAGGCAAGACAGTTCAAGACATCCTGCATTACATTGAGAGTCTGCCGCTGGTCGATAGTCCTGAGGTATTTAAGATTTTGTCTGCCAAGATAAAAACCTATCTGATGTACAGTTCAGCATTTTTAATAATACATACCTCCTCTATGCCCTAACAGTAGTCCAGCTGTTTTCCCATTTCTAATGCATTTATTTGTTCACTCCCTGACTTTAGCAACAATGCTACAGGGCAGGATGAACACAAATAAATGGAAAGCATGACAGGTTAATTCTGTTACAAAGGGTAAAGAAAAGTGCTATTCTGGTAGAGTAGAGGTAATAATTGTCCTGTTTGGACTTTGTCTGCGTAAGGTACTTTTAAAATGGCATCAGTTCTTGTTATTCGTTGGTAAGTATTATGTGTAACAATACTGCAATTTAATTCAGCCTCTTTCAGGATCCATAATACTCCTTTACAAAAGGGGAACGAGTCTAAGTTTATAAGCTAATTAGTTTAATATCTGCAACAGAAAAAAATTACTCTGGCCCCAACCTTTTGAGCAGAGTCAAAATTGCTGCATCCAACGTGATCAGATAGAAAACTACCCACGTACCTGGATATGTTTAAAAAGGCCAGACGTCCAATCCACAATACAGAAAAACTCCCTCAGCACAGAAATCCACACAGAGGGCAGCAAATAGAATCAGTACAGAGGCCACACTATGCCCCTGCACCACTCCCCACCTTGCAACCTCACCACCCATTACTTCTTACAGCATTAGCTGCTGTGAGGTAAGTTTAAATGTCCAGTGTGAATGTTAATGAATTGGTGACGGATGAACGTTAGTGAATGGGTGCCTGGGTGAGTGAATGAATGGGTGCGTGGGTGAGTGAATGAATGGGTAGGGTGGGCTGGTGGATTAGGTAAGTGGGTAATGTGGGTGAGGTAAGTGGGTAGGTGGGTAGGGTGGCAGGTGGGTGAGGTGGGAGTTGACTTGGGGTTAGGTCGGGAGGGGTTTTCAGGTCAGGAGCTGATTAGGTCATGTTGCGAGGGCTAGTTGAGTGGTGGTGGTTAGTCAGGTCATTTTGGCAGGTAGTCAGGTGCTGGGGACTAGTCAAGTCATGTTGGGGGGGTAGTCGGATTTAGGGGGACAGTCAGATTGGTTCGGGGGGTAGTTGGGTGGTGGTGGATAGTCAGGGTGGGTTGGCGGGGTGGTCAGGTGCTGGGGCATAGTCAGGTTGGGTTGGGGTGGTCATTGGTGGCAGCTAGTCAGGTCAGTTCAGGGGTCCTCCAGTGGTGGGGTTAGTCAGGTCGGGTCAGGTTGGTTGTACTTCTGGTCTTTGATGATCCAGAGACAGGAAATTCAGGGCTAATAACTTTTTAGAACACTGCTGTCTTGCAAATGGGTAAGAAATAAAAAGAGGGACAGCATACTGGAGATTTTGGGCTGGATTTTCACGTCTGAACCATGTCAGAATACAGGCAGGCAAGATTCAATCCCAGTTCTGGAATTGCCAAATCTCTTCCCATTGTGTGGGATTTTTATGGGCCTGGGATAAGTATGCAGGTAGCGAGCCTACACATAGTAATCCTGCCCTTGCCTTCTCCATTGCTAGAGGGGGCATTTTGGACCTCCCACTATTTCCATGGAGCTGGGCCCGTTTTAGAAAGAGACATGGTTGACAGCATTTCAGAGGAGTCATGAACCATGGGGGAAGCCTTTTCTGGAGTCAGGAACATTTTGACAGCTAAGTTCAAAAGGTTTTGATTACGTCACATGTTATAGTGTAATGGTGTATGAAAAATTAAGTATGTAGATGTTGACATATAAGTCAACCTTTGATGCCTAGAAAAATCCGTCCAAAAATGGGAGTTGACTTAAATGCCGAGTATAAAATTAAACTGCTAGTATGGATGTGGATGGTTGCAATCTTTGTCATTCACCTCATGAGGCCTGCTCTGTGTGGGCATGTCTTAAATTCCAACACATCTTTGCAACACAGTTCATTTCACCTGCTTGATCCCTTGCACCTAGTTATAAGGCACTGGTGAGTAAAACATCCATTTGTGAGGTAAAAATTGAGGCTGCCAACTAACGCGAGTATAGCATGTTGAGGCTGAAAAGGGGAGTCAACTTAAATGCCAAGTACGTGTAAAAAAAACGATTTTTGGGGCCAAACAAATGGAGTTGATTTATACATCAGGTCAACTTATACACCTGTGATATGTTTTGAATAGTGTTAGAGTACTTTCTCCAGTGAATAAATGCTCTTCTGCATTCAACAGTCTTAAGATTAAAATTTTAACATGTCAAATTCCCCCTATAACATAATAATTTCATTGATTGACAGTCCAGCCATCTGTTGAGCCTGTGAAACACTGGAAGATATGGCCATTTGTTCTACTACTTCTAAAGGCTTTATTGTTTTCAGCCCAGCCATCCAATCAATCTTCAAAGCCATCTGTTTCTGTGCTTCAAAGATTGAATAGGTGGCTGATGTCTTTCAAAGACATCAAACGTTTTAGTGTATTCAGCACTGAATGTTTTGTTGTAGTGGAATTCCATTATGAGTGCTTGGCCAAGTTCCAAACCTACTAATGGATTGAGTTCAGCAGGTGTTGTTTATACAGTGCAATGGATTCTTGTTATGAATGCATGGCTGAGTTCCAACCCATATTAATGGATTTAGCTCAGCAGGGGTTGGTGACATAGCTGTTAAGGGGACTGTGAGTTTTGTTTTTATTGACAGTTTTTTGAGCAGTTAATATGAAGCAGTTAATATGAAGAGTTTTGAACACTGTTTATTCATTTCTACAGTTTTATGACCACTTAAGAGGATTAAGTTTTTTTTCAAGTGGACTTTGCATGGTTGTGTGTTTATAAGGTACTAAGAATATGAAGTTTCTTTTAAGGGATTTTTGAATGGCTGTTTGTTTATTTTGACAGTTTCATGAGCATCCAAAGACTTACAAAGTTATTGTAGGGCTCATAGGTTCTGTCCATAGTGGATACTGGGTGAGTGGGCATGCGGCTATGGAGCGAGCAAGGAGCGAGGAATATGAGGGAGCATGGTGTGGGTGGGGTGAGGACTAGTATGTTAAACACCTATTTACAGAACTGGGCTGATGTCCCAGGGAACGGAGGCAGGTTTTCTAATATGCTGGCCTCATCATCCAGCTGCCAACTTCAGCATCCACTTGCTTCCACTCCTACCTCAGGCCTGCTTCAGGAGGCAGTGGCTCAAAGTCCAGACCCCCTACCAAGAAAATAGTGTGTGTGTGGGCAGTGCCTAGCAGGAGGTGGGATAATGATGTTAGGAAATGGCCTGACATGTGATTCCTGCCTCAAGGGATAAAAATCCAGACCTTTATATTGTTTGTCTGATGACAGGTGCTTGGTAGTCCATGTGCTAATGAAATATAAAAGCTAGTCCAGTAAAGGGGTTTCATGTTTTTTTTTCAGTTTACTGTTCATAAGACAGGTGGAGGTAGGAGGGTTACCTCATCTATCTAAAACAAACCTCTGTTGTCCCCTTATCATAGCTTCCAAGGAATCCTATATAATTTCAGAGTTTTCATTGCTACTCCACCCAAAATGTTTTGGTCACTATTTATAAAAAAAATTGTATGAATACCACTGCCCCTGCCCCTGCCCCTGCCCCACACCCAACATGCCTATCTCTAGTTTGAACCCATCTTCCTCTATTCTACTGTCAAGAATTTCTTTACATACATACCTTAAATAAATTTTTTAATTACACATCTTTAATTGGTCACTTCATAGTCTCACCCTTTTAAGACCGAAATATCAAGTTTCTCCAGTTCTTCTTCATATCATCAGTCCTTTACCACTAGAGATCGGTCTTTTAACTCATTTCTGTACTGCTTCTACAGCTTATATATCTATTTTGTATCTCAATAACTGAAAGTGGGTCGAATCCTACAAAATTAAACATAAGCTTGCCTGTTGCCTCATATTTAACTGGACTACCAGGTGCCCAGCTTTCCTCCAAGGCCAGAGTACCAGTTGCTGGCTCTCTGGGTCCCCCTCTCTCCACACCCACCAGACCTACCTTCTTCCAACTCCGAGACCTGCCAGATAATTTGATATTGCTATGTTATGGAATCGGGGTGTTGCTGCAGGGAGCTCATCTTCCACTTGCTGGCTGAATGCTCATGTGGCCTAGCCCATAGTATGAACAAGGCCTCCCATCAGGACTATTGGGCTTCTGGCTATCCATTAACCTACTTTAACCTAATTGGTTTGATAGCTGAGTATTTTATTTGCTTTGTTATCTGGGGCTCTATAGTGACTTAACATATTAAACATGTTGCGAGCTGAGCCATTTGAAATGCTAGATCTCTTTGGGTACTTAATCATGGTTGATGTGTATCATTCATTCTAGAATTAACCCAAAATGCCCATATATTACTGTGCTTTAACATAAATGGGAAAAACAGAGATTTACCTTTATGAAATATGTAACAGAGCACAAATATGTATTTAGATTATCTTATTTTTGTAGGTGTTTGGACTTCATTCAAATGCAGATATAACTTACCAGACTAATATGGCAAATGAAACCCTTAACACTATAGTCAACATTCAACCTAAGGACAGTGGCAGTGGTGAAGGAGAGACCAGAGAAAGCAATGTCCAACGCCTTGCAAATGAGATGTTGGAAAAACTGCCAGCAGGCTACATACCACATGAGGTAAAACACTAATGACCTCAGATATTTCATTTTTACTTTGAGGTGAAATAATCAAACTTCTTTGACTTTAGCACATCAGAAACAGTCCTATCGTGAAGCTTATGAGTTCACTACCATACATTAACATAAAATTCAAATTAACACTTGACAAATTACATGATAGATATGGAGAAGGAAAGCCATTCCATTCACCTTAATTCATCTACTTGAAAGAAAATCTTACAATGTTCACAGTATCTGTTTCTCTCCATGGTTTTCAGTTTCTATATGCACCTGGAAATTTACTTCATGTATTATTTACTCTTCTGTGTTGAGAAGACTATTCCAACATCAGTTTGAAATTCATTTATGGACTTGAAATTTGAATTTGAAATTTGTAATTTGAAACTGTCAACTTGCCCAACTGTAATGGATTAGTTTGAAGCAGAGTTTTGGATTTTTTTTTTCTGTACTGTACTGTTTTATCGCTCAGCCTCTTAAACTGGACAGTCAAGTTTGGTCCAACGACAGCACTATATTTTGGTATCTACATCAGGTTTGATCAGTTTGAATTCAGGTTCAATAAAATTAGAAACAGCAGGGTTCCCAAAACAGATCCCGAGGGGATTCTCATTATTTTCCTCCTTCAAATTTGCTCTCGTTGATCCAATGTAAGTGCTTGCTGCTACCCACCCTTATGCTAATTTCTGATTTATTCCCATGGGTTTTCTTAAATCCTCATCACATTAAGCCTAAATGGCAATCTTTTATGTGAAACTTTGTCAAAATGTAAAGGAAGCAAAAGGAAAAACTAGGGCTGAATTTTCACCTCAGCATGTGGGTGCGTGCCCGATGCGCACAAGCGTGAAATAGCACGCAATGACGTCAGGCAAGCACATTCGCCAACAATTTAGAGGGTTGTTAAGCCCATTAATCAATTAATTAAATAGAATTTTTCCCTGTGCGTCCAGCCTTATGGTTGGCAGGCGGGTGAATAGGCCAAGCGGCCTTTCGATTTTTGAGGAAACATCATCCATGAGCGGGATGAGGTTTCCGATGTTAATTTTTAAAAAAAAGTTTTCAGAACTCATTTGCAACATGCCCCCATATGAGGGAACAGATTTTCCTTATTTTTTAACAACTTTATTTTTAATGTGGAAAATCTTCAGCTCTCTGATGCAGCTCTGTGCCTTCAGTGAGCTTTCTGTGAGCGCACCCGTGTGCATGTGCTCACCATCCTCACTCCCCCACCCAGGCAGTGCAATCGCAGTCGGGGCTTGACAGCAGGTGACGGACCAACGAGGGGAAAATCCTCCCCCTAGTAAAACTTGGAGATGAAGAGTACCAGTAAAACTTGTCCGGTCTTGTATACCTTAAAATGGAGCTCCAGTATTACTGGTGCCAGTATTACTGATTTTTTACTGGGATTTGACAATTCTGAACTGGTTTTTCCTTCTCACGCCAGATCTTTAGCCTTCTTATAACACCGTATAGTCCCAAACCCATCACATTATTAATGCACTCCCGGGAATCACACCGTTTCTGTGCGGGCAGGCACTCGTTGGCCCTCCAGCCATCTGCTCACCGCCGCATCATGCCGGGTGCCATGTTTAAAGTCCAGCCACAAGCACGATGCTCATTACTTCCAGTTCACAATTGCCGCACGGGAGACAAGGCCAGCAAAGGAAAAAAAACTGCAGCCCCTGCTTCAACGACAGGTCACTTGAGTGACTGCTGGATGCTGTGGAGGCTCACTGAGATGTCCTGCACTCCCGCTCTGGCTGCAGGATGGGCAGCAGGGCTTACACACTCACAAACCTATCACACATCCACAGGGCCCTCACTTACTGCCAGTTCAAGGGACATCAATCACCATTCACTCTCTCACTCACACTGTCATTACCCTCATCCCATCCATGAGGCAACTTACCACCCACCAGGCATACTTATCATCTGGCCTGTCGGGCTTCTTGCTTACTCTTTCTCCATCTCTATCCATGCAGGACAAGCTGACACACAACAGAGAGAGAGGTTGCAGACTGGTGGTGGAATGCCCAAAATCAAGGTCCTCACGGACTTTGAAAACAGCAACTCAGCTGGCCGACCATGATCTGGACCTGATCTGCGCTGACTGTGAGGTCGGCGCTGTCTGCCAGAGTCTACCTGTCTACCAAGTGAGAATCCAACAGTGCAACATCCATCAGACGACCATGCTGCGAGTGATGTGTCCTCTTTCACAGGCCACCGCCTTGCACTAATTATCTCTCCTTGATTCTGCAGGTGCATCTGCCAAACAGCCGACAGAGCCCATGACCCAGGGCCTCCAATCAAGCCCTGAAGAAACCTCTGGAGAGGAAGCTGGAGGCACCCTCCCTGAAGTCCCATTGCAGCACTCACCCATACGCTCCACCAGCGCAGAGACACGCACCTCGGTGGGACCTGGAATTAACAGTCTAATGATGATGATGAAACCATTGTTGAATGTTGTAAAAACCCACCTGGTTCACTAATGTCCTTTAGGGAAGGAAATCTGCTTTCCTTACCTGGTCTGGCCTACAGGTGACTCCTGTTGGATTGGCTGGACACTCTCAGAGTCACCTGGATGGATGGCCCGAAATGTGCACCTGTTGATCCAACTCCCTATGGGTACCTGGGGCCCCAGGCTGACTCCTTGAGGAGCAGGGGTAGCTGGAGTGAGATTGAGCTGCCTGGCACCCCTCTCGCATACGCAATATTGGAGGCCAGCTATGGCATCAGCAATGGAGTTCAGTCTGCGCAGTAGCGCAGGAGCAAAGTCCTGGACCAAGGTCTCCATGGCAGACATCACCCTACCAGTGTTGATCTTAGTGCTTTGACATGCCAAGGCTATCAGCTCAGCCTGAAGGTGAATGGACTCCTCTATCGTGCCTTGCAATCAGAGGAGTGCAGCAATGTGGTTGACTCTTAAATGCGCTCTGAACAAAGGCAGTTTGGGATGGGCTTGCCTAGCCCACATCCCATGAATGAATAAAAAAAAACATTGCATTTTCTGTTCGACAGCAGGCGGCGACAGGGACTTCCCAGGTTCCCGGCACTCAGAGGACTGCTGGAGGCCAGAACGTTGCTGAGTCCAAGTCACATGACAAGCCTCTGGACTCAGTCATGTCACAGTTGCTGGAGCTGCAAAGGCAAGCTTGGGAACATCAGAAAGGGATGTCTGCTGCACTCCTCTGATTGCAAGGCACGATAGAGGAGTCCATTCACCTTCAGGCTGAGCTGATAGCCTTGGCATGTCAAAGCACCAAGATCAACACTGGTAGGGTGATGTCTGCCATGGAGACCTTGGTCCAGGACTTTGCTCCTGCGCTACTGCGCAGACTGAACTCCATTGCTGATGCCTTAGCTGGCCTCCAATATTGTGTATGTGAGAGGCTTGCCGGGCAGCTCAATCTCACTTCAGCTACCCCTGCTCCTCAAGGAGTCAGCCTGAGGCCCCAGGTACCCATAGGGAGTTGGATCAACAGGTGCACATTCCAGGCCATCCATCCAGGTGACTCTGAGAGTGTCCAGCCAATCCAACTCCCCTCTTCCTCTGACCTCAGCAGCTCCAGCTCCACAGGCCAAGGAGGGTGCCACTGCTACACGGCATGACCTCGAAAGCAGGCCAGAGCCCTCCAAGTCTCTGCCCGCCAAAGGACCCCCGCCAAAGTCATCACAGACAGGGCGTCGCAGTCAGCAGGCTTAAATGTTATAGAGTCATAGAGGTCTACAGCACAGAAAAAGGCCCTTCGGCCCATTGAGTCTGCGCTGGTCAAACAGGTACCTAGCTATTCTAATCCCATTTTTCAGCACCACGCCCATAGCCTTGTATGCCATGGCATCGCAAGTACACATCCTCCACCTCCACCATGGATGTCTGGAGCGCAACAAGACGTAGTGGCGTAGTTAGGACATTTAAGGAGAATTGGTTGCACAGCCTGGGCATGGGTGTTAATCACTTGTACTTATTGTTCACTTTTGTCAATTAGCTCCCAAGAATGTCTCCCTGCCTGTGGCTCCTTGTTCTGATGAGCAGTGTTCTTGTCACTCTGATGTAAAACCTTTCTGCACAAGATAAAGGCAGGTGACTCAGTCCAGGGCCTCTTCCCTGTGTTTTGTGCAGTCTTCAGACCAAAGTGATGTCTGGCCTCACACTCCCTGGGCACGTTACTGATGCCTGCACCTCGGCGGTGCTTGTCATTGCTGCCAGAATGTTGTGGGCAGGCACCACGGAGTTTTCTCATTCTCTTGATGTGCTCTCAGCACCTTTAAGGAGGGTCTGGCCCCCATCTCTTCAGCATCTGTGACCACTGATGCTGTGCTCCAGCTCCTAAAGGGCTCAGGTGCTGAAAGCGGACAAAACATCAGATCTTCTAAAGTTTCATGGCTATGTCTCTATGATATGACCCTGATCACGAAGTGCAAGAAAGCTGCTCTCGGCCAGACAAGAGTCAAATATTCTCAGAGGCTATGTGAAGATTTATGGAGTGTCCTCACTGCATGTCGTCATCATCCTCCTGCAATCGAGCCACTATTAGCGCATCTACTATGACTCCTTTACAGGAGCATCTCACAGAGGGTATTCGCACTGCCATAAGCTGAACTGGAGTTAAATGTTCACAAATGCGATGTGAGGATCTGTGGGGTCACCTCACTGCATGTGTCGTCATCACCCTCCACAAATCTAGCAGCTATGAGGGCCTCCCAGATGAGTCTTCCTCATCTGGCCCATGTGAGGGCCTCATCCCCATCATTGTCACCTCTGAGGACCTCCTCAGTCTCATCCCTGTCAGCGTCCTCTTCATCGGAGAAGACATGCAGCTCTTCCATCTCCTCCTCAGCCAGCTCATCTCCCCGTTGCAGCGCCAGGCTGTAAAGGATGCAGCAGATGATAACAATGTGTGACACCCTCTGCAGACTGTATTGCAGGGCTCCACCAGACCGGTCCAGGCACCGGAACCTCATCTTCAGTATCCCAATCGTTTGGTCCACCAAGTTGTGAGTTGCAGCATGAGCCTCATTACATTGACGCTCTGCTGCTGTCTGAGGCCACCGCACGGGTGTCATCAGCCATGGCCTCTGTGGGTAGCCCTTGTCCCCGAGGAGCCATCTCTGCAGCTTCTGTGGACCCTGGAAGACATCAGGGATCTGCGACCAACTGAGGATATAGGTGTCGTGCACACTCACTGGAAATCGTGCGCACACCTGCAGGATGTGTTTCTGGTCATCGCATACTAGCTGCACATTCAGGGAGTGGAATCCCTTTCGGTTGATGTAACCCACCATGTGTAGCGATGGAGACCTGAGCACCACGTGAGTGCAGTCAATCGCACACTACACCTGTGGGAATCCCGAGATCCGGGAGAATCCAATGGGCCTTGCATCCTGGCTATCCTGGTCCCGGGCAAAATGAACAAAGTTGTGTGCCATGGAGAAGATGGCACCTGTGACCTCATGGATGCATTTGTTTGTGGCAGCTTATGATATAATACAGAGGTTACCTGTGGAGCCCTGAAAGGAGTCACTGGCATTGAAATTGAGTGCCACAGTCACTTTTATAGCCACTGGCAGTGGATGCTGTCCATGTCCCCTTGGCATCCCGCAGTAACTGGCAGATGTGAGCGACCAGATCCCCAGACATGTGCAGTCATTGCCGACACTGGTTCTCAGTCATCTGCAAGAATGGCAGGTGGTGTCTATAGACCCTGGGTGTCACCAGGTGCTGACCAGCAATGGCTCACTGTTGCTCCTGGGCAGCATGTGCAGGAGCCCCAGCAGGCCCTCCTTCCTGAGATAGCTGCTCCAGCCTTTACGCGGCCAGGAGCCTCAGTTGCTTTCTGCTCAGTGTTCTCTGCAGGCCATCAGGCATACAGCTAAGTCACCAGGCTCCATGCTCCTGATGTGGCCTCTCTTTATAGTAATCTAAAATTAATTCCACGATCCCACTGCTTCCTGCAGCCTGGTATCTGTCTCTGCTTCAAAGGTTTAACTAATTTCTCATTAAAAGAAACGAAGGCCTTTGCCTCAACCATTCCCTTTGGTAAAACATCCCATATTCAACAAACTTCTACGTAAAGAAATTTCACCTCATACTTATCCTCATTTATAATTTTAAATTTATGACCCCTTGCTATTCAAAAGGTCATCAGTTAAGGAAAGAGAATAGTCTTTCTCTATTCAGTGTAAACTTCTCAATTTTAAAAATTCACCGATTATTCTCTTAATCTTTTCATTGGAAATATTCCTAGTATCTCTTTGTAATTATAGTTTCCCACTCCATACACCACCCTGGTAAATCTAAGCTTTATGCTGTCTATGACTTTGAAGTAATTTCTGTACAAAAAAATCTTCATATTCATGTCAAGGATTACTTAAATATTAATGTAAGTAAAACATAGGAGATGTTGTGAAAAATTAAAGATCTGCAGGTTGTTAAATGTTATCTTCATATGCTGATATCAAATAAACCTTGTTTTGACTGTTTTTTTGCAGGTGAAAGCTCGACTTCAGAAAATGGGTGCACTCCAACCAATGAATATCTTCTTACGCCAGGAAATTGATCGAATGCAACAAGTTCTTGCACGAGTTAGAATTACACTGACAGACCTAATATTGGCTATAGATGGTAAGCTTTTACTTCCGTATTGAGGAAAGGGAAAGCTTGTATAATATTAAATTAGCTGCCATTGATCAGAGACTGAACTTGACTATCTATGTAAATACTGTGGCTACAAGAACAGGTCAGAGGTTAGGAATTCTGCGGACAGTAGTCGTCTCCTGACTCCCCAAAACCTGTCCAGCATCAATGAGGCACAAGTCAGGAGTGTGATGGAATGCTGTCCACTTTCCTGGATGAGTGTAGCCCCAACAACACTGAAGAAGCTTCACACTATCCAGGACAAAGCAGCCCACTTGATTGGCACCCCATCCATCACCTTGAACATTCACTCTCTCCATCACCAATGCACAGTGGCAGCAGTGTGTACCATCTACAAGAAGCACTGCAAAAACTCACCAAGGCTTCTTAGACAGCACTTACTAAACCTACAACCACTACCATCTAGAAGAGCATGGGCAGCAGATACATGGGAACACCACCACCTGGAAGTTCCCCTCCAAGTCACTCACCATCCTGACTTGGAAATATATCGTTGGGTCGAAGTTCTGGAACTCCCTTTGTAACAGCACTATGGACATACCTACACCACATGGACTGCAGCAGTTCAAGAAGACGGCTCACCGCCACCTTCTCAAGGGGAATTAGGGTTGACAATAACAGCTGGCCTAGCCAGCGAAGCCCACATCCCATGAATGAATAAATTAAAAAAAAAAATCTGCTTGAGTAGACAATCATTATCTGAAATGAATGTGGGTTATTCGATCATAGCTTTTGAAAATACAGAGTTCTCACTGGCTGAATACAATACTTTTATAGGAATTTAGAAAATGCTGGATGAAGAAAGGTTCATCTGGTTCACCTTTGGCCATCCTAGTAGTCAGATGACACAATAATAATAGAGTTGTTGACTTTCAAGCTTCTTTGAGGTCCTTTGGGGCCCAATTGAGGGTACCTACATAAAATGCATTATTAGTATGTGATGGATAGTCAAGCACAACCTGCCTCAATGAGTGACAATGACAATGTGATTGTCTATTAACTGCCCTCTGAGATGACCTAGCAAGCAACTTGTGTTCAAGGGAAATTAGGCATGGGCAACAAATAATGGCCTTGCATGCGATGCTCACATCCTATGAAGAAATAAATAAAATGACAAGGGCTTCAATATTAAAGACATGAACAATGCTTAGCAAATAACAGTGACCATATAATCTTTTGTGCCAATTCGTTTCTAAATGCATGTATGATTGAATAAAGAGGATATTTGAGCTTAACCAAGGATAGCATGTTGTTTGAAGCCAATAAATTGCCCTCATTTGAAAATAATTTTTACATTTTGAGAGCTAACTATGTTAGTCCATGGAGTAATTTCTGGAACTAGAAAGCTCCAATATAAAAAATCAGTTGTAAAAATTTGCTGGAATAATAGGAAAAATTCCTGTCTGTATTTCACCAGGACGTAAAAACAAGCTAAGTTAATGTACTTCATTGTTTGCAATATTTGCACTACATCTGTCATAAGCATGATTAAAAATCAATTTTAGGGGGAGGAGGTAAACATGTGGATGCATCATATAAGCAAACGTATGTTGTTCTACCATGTAGATAGGGGTCTGCTGTATAGTTGACAAGAAAACTCTGAGACTTCAGCTGCTGGATGGGGTTCTCTAGTGGCTGGACATGAAAACATGCACTCAAATATCAAAGACTCAATGCCTCCTGTGATTAAGTTGCCAAGAAACAAACAGCTGCTGCTGAAGCTTCGGCACCTAGAACTGGTAGAAGTACAGTGTAGTGGTTTGTATTTTTGCTGTGGTTAGGAAGGGGCTGGAAATACACTATTTTATGCTGAACAATGATATTCACCATGCCACTCATAAGGAACTGCTTAACTGCTCTCCACCCACATTTGTTGGAGAGCAAACCATGTTACCGTCTCCAGGTTTGCTGTCAGTGTCATTCCTATATTTAGTGATCAAATTGTGCTTCAAGAAAATGTGGGTGGGAGGTGGGTTTTAAACCCACAAAATGGCTCGGTTTGGGATAGGGTGGAGATAAAAATGTTAGAAATCTGAAACCGACCTCACCCTGCCACTTCCACTTTATAATCGGGGTGGGTAACCAACCTGTTCCCAGGAGACGGGCTGGTTATTTAAATCTTATAATGAGGCTGTCAGCATTAATCACCATTTTAAATTTAACATTGGCCAGCCAGGGCTCAGGGGAACGTGGCAGCTAAACATAGAAACATTGAAAATAGGAGCAGGAAAAGGCCATTTGGCCCTTTATGCCTGCTCAACCATTCATTATGATCATGGCTGATCATCCAACTCAATAGCCTGCTCACGCTTTCTCCCCAGTCCTTTAACCCCTTTCGCCTGAAGAGCTATATCCAACTCCTTCTTGAAAACATACAATGTTTTGGCCTCAACTACTTTCTGTGGTAGTGAATTCCACAGGTTCACCACTTTCTGGGTGAAGAAATTTCTCCTCATCTCAGTCCTAAACGGTCTACAACGTATCCTCAGACTGTGACCCCTGGTTATGGACTCCCCCACCATCGGGAACATCCTTCCTGCATCTACCCTGTCTAGTCCTGTTAGAATTTTATAGGTTTCTATGAGATCCCCTCTCCTTGTTCTGAACTCCAGTGAATATAATCCTAACCGACTCAATCTCTTCTCATATGTCAGTCCCGCCATCCCAGGAATCGGTCTGGTAAACCTTGGCTGCACTTCCCCTATAGCAAGTACATCCCTCCTCAGATAAGGAGACCAAAACTGCATGCAATATTCCACGTGTGGTCTCAGCAATGCCCTGTACAATTGTTCCTGTACTCGAATCCTCTGGCTATGAAGGCCAACATACCATTTGCCTTCTTTACCGCCTGCTGCACCTGCAACATGAAGAGAGAGACGTGGTTCTCCCTTTCGTAAATCCATGTTGACTCTGTCCGATTCTGCCATGGTTTTCCACATGCGCAGCTATTAAACCTTTTATAATGGGCTCTAGAATTTTCCCCACTACCGACATGAGGAAGTAAAGGAAGGTGAAGATTGCTGGATCGAGGAGGTCGGGCCTTTCCATTTACCTGCTGGATCCAGTTTAACTGCTTCAACCATCCCCTGAGACTGGATACATCCTATTCATCCCAACCGTTCAGATCGTCTCCCCCATCAATCCTTACAATCGCCCCCTTGCCAACCCTCCCAATCTTCCCCCCAAAACCTTATGATATCCTCTCGCTTCACCCCATTCCATCCGATCTCACCCCCATGATTCTTCTGATCTTCTCCTAAGCTTTGCCCTCTGAACCCGAATCTTCCCCTAACCTCAGCCTGAGATTTCCTCACTAACTTCTGGTGTCCAACCTTCCCTACCTACCATCTCCTCTCCATTCCCCACCTGTGGCCTGGTGTCAATGTTAGTTTCTCAATCTGACAGGCTGTGGCCAGGAAACAGAGAAAAAACATGTTAATCAGGTCCTGCCATTAAATTCAACAGGGCCTGCGGGAAAGGTGTTCTTTCAGGATTCCCAATGCAAATGATTCCCCTGCCCATTCCTTCCCTAAATCAAAGGTAAGAGTAGGGCTTAGGAGTCTGTGGTATTGTTTTTCTGATGTTACTTTTCAAGCAGTAACCCTAAGGTAGAAAAAAGGTTCTATTGCATCACTGTAAGATAATGTCCAATTAGATTTTATATTAAGCTGTCACCCCAACCTCCATTTCTTCTCCAAAAATCCTTGAGTATGTATTATCTCACAAATCTAGACTGCCCACTTCTCCTGTATTTCCAGATTTGAATCTCTTCAATCAGGGTTTCATTTTCTGTCACAACACCAAAGTAACCAAGTCACAAATGGCATTCTTTTTGGCTGTAACCATGGTGCATTATCTTTTGTCATCCCCTCAACCTGTCCACAACTTTGGACACGGTCATCCGCGTCATTCCTCTCAAAGACTTCCCATTATTTTGCCCAATTGATTAGCACTCCACTCTCTTGGTGGCACTCTTACCTATTTGAGAATCTCCAGGAATGTCTTTGCTTTGTGCTCCACACCATTACCCCTAGAGAACCCCAATGATACATACATAGCCACTTCCACTTCCTCAATTTCATGAACACAGAATTGGCTAAGGAATAGAAAGCAGGGAGGAAGATTGATAATTGTTTTTCAGCCCAGAAGAAAATGGTGTCCCTCAGGAGGTCATTATGATGACTTTTATTATTTTTAATATGTATTAATGACCTAGACTTCAGTATAAAGGGAATAATTACAAAGTTTGCAGAAGACTCAAAGCTTGGGAAAGTAGTAAATATTGAAGAGGTCAGGAGCAGAGTTCAGGAGGATATAGACAGACTGATGAAATGGGTAGATACATGGCATTAATTTAACACAGAGAACTGTGAAGTGATGCATTTTGGAAGGCAAAATAAGGGGACATAATATAAATTAAATGATAGGCTTTTAAATTGAGTGCAAGAACAGAAAGATTGGGGCACAGGCAATTGAGGTGGGGGGGGGCAGGGTAAGCAAAGGAAGTGGCCTCGCATTAGGGACGTCTATATAAACTGACCATGCCTGTACAACTAAGACAGATCAGGCACAGCCGCAGTGATATAATTGAAGTCAGGCTCCTAGCCTGCCCGCCCATGCAAGCAATATGGAAGCACTGAAGGGCCACCAAGCATTCCATATTTTGCCCACCCACCCCCGACCCCATCCCCCAGCACAGACTCTGAGTCTGCCACCACTTTATTGGACGGTGAAGCAGTTGGGCTGCTCACGTTGTACAATCTCCTCGCCAACGCTGGCCATGTAGCAGTCACTGTTGGAGGTGCTCACAGCCCCTACAATCGCAGCATCTCGGTTTGGACCAGTGTCCCCTGTGTTGCAGGTTGACAGGCCAGCCATGCAATGCACTCATCTCTGGCCATCTAAGGGGTGACCAGCACTCCCTGGGAAGCATTAAGGGGCGGCCACACCAGGTCAGGAAAGGTGCTAAGTTTAGCCATGATAACCACGTCTCTCTCTTTCATGCTGCAGGAGGACCATGTCAGGATCATGGAGGATGATGACAATATGCAGTGAGGGCACTCCATAGATCTTCACATAGCCTCTGAGAATGTCTGACTCCTGTCTGGCTGAGGATAGCTCATTTGCGCTCTATGATCAAGGCTGCCTCAGAGAAGCAGCCATGAAATTTTAGACGCATCTGATTCTGTGTCCGCCTTCAGCACCTCAGCCCTTTAGGAGCTGGTGTACAGCCTCACTGGTCGCAGATGCTGGTGTGATGGGGGCCAGCCCCACCTTAAAGGTGCTGAGAGCACACAGAGAGTGTAAGAGAACTCTGTGGCACCTTTCCACTACATTCTGGCAGCAATGACCAGCAATGCCGAGGTGCAGGCATCAGTAATGTTTCCAGGGAGTGTGAGTCTGGACCATCACTGTGGTCTGAAGGCTGCACAGAGCACAGGGAAGAGGCCCTGGACTGAGACACCTGCCTTTTATCTCGGGAAGAAAGGTTTCACATCTGAGTGAAAGGAACACTGTTCATCGGAACAAGGAGCCATAGGCAGGGAGACATTCTTGACAGTTTATTGATAATAGTGAACAGTATGTACAAGTGATTAACACCTGGGCTCAAGCTGTGCAACTACTTTTGCCTAACTCTGCTGCTACGTCTTGGTGCTCCCTGGACATCCACAGCGGAGGTGGAGGCAGCCTGCTGACTGTGATGCCCTGTCTGTGATGACTTTGGCGGGCGTCCTCTGGAGGGCCAAGACTTGGTGGGCCCTGGCCAGCTTTCGGGGTCCTGCTGTGTGGCAGTGACACCCTCCTTGGTCTGTGAAGCTGGAGCTGCGGAGATCACAGGAAGAGTGGATTTGGATTCACCAGACACTCTCGGAGTCATCCAAATGGATGGGCCCAGAGTGTGCAACTGCTGATCCTCCTCCCTCTGGGTGCCCCAGAACCCCTGACTGACTCCGTGAATGGAAGGGGTAGCTGGAGTGAGATGGAACTGCCCAGCACCCCTCCCTCGTACAGTGTTGGAGGCCAACTATGGCATCAGCAATGGAGTTAAGCCCCGCACAGCAGTGCAGGGGGGTCATCCTGGACCAAGGTCTCCATGGTGGCTGCGATCCTACCAGCGTTGACCTCGGTGCTTTGGCATGCTGGCACTTTCACCTCAGCCTGAAGATGGACAGACTCCTCCATCATGTCTTGCAATCTGAAGAGTACAGCGGACATCCCTTCCTGATGTTCCCAAGCTTGCCTTTGCAGCTCCAGCAACTGTGACATGGCTAAGTCCAGAGGCTCGTCATTTGACTTGGACTCAGCAACATTCTGGTCTCCAGCAGTCCGCCAAGTGCCAGAGACCTGGGAATTCCCTGCCACCGCCGGATGTGGATCAGACAGCAAAATGTGCTCACTAGATTGTGATCCCAAGGCTACTCTAAAGCTAGTCCCACTGAGGCGTGTGTCTCTGCACTGGTGGAGGATTTGGGTGAGCGCTGTGATGGGACTTCAGGGAGTGTGCCTCCAGATTCTTCTTCAGAGGTTTCTTTGATGCTAGTTTGGAGGCCCTGGGTCATGGATTCTGTCTGGCTGTTTGGCAGATGTGCCTGCAAAAGCAAGGGGTAATAATTAGTGCATGGCAGTGGCCTGTGAAAGTGGACACATCACTCATGGCATGGTTTGTCTGATGGATGTTGCACTGCTGGATCCTCACTTGGTAGAGCAGCGCTGACCTCACCGTCAGCACAGCACTGGTTCCGGTCATCGCCGGCCAGCTGGATGGCTCTGGTTTTGAATTCTGTCAGAACCTTGATCTCCGACATCCCTCCACCTATCTGTGACATCCCTCCTGTTGTGTGCCAGTTTGTCCTGCATGGATAGAAATGGGGAGAGTGTATCAGGATGCCTGCTAGGCCAGGTGATAAGTATGCCTGGCCTGTGTGGGTGATGAATGGTCCCACGGACAGGATGAGGACAATGATGGTGTGTGTGAAAGAGTGAATGGTGATGTCACTTGCGCTGGCAGTGGGTGAGGGCCCTGTAGATGTGTGATGGGTTTGTGAGTGTGTGAGTTGGGAGTGATGAAAAGAATGACTTACCCTAGCAGAATGGAGGAGATCATTCATCCTTTTGTAGCACTGGATGGCTGTCCTTCTCTGCAGGGCATTTGCACTGACCACCACTGCCACTGCCTCATAAGCCAGGCTGGTGACTTTGCTGCCCATCCTGCTGCCAGAGTGGGGGTAGAGCACATCTTGGCGGGCCTCCATGGCTTCCAACAGTCGCTCAAGGGACCTGTCATTGAAGCGGGGGGCTGCAGTCTTTTTTCCTTTGCTGGCCGTGTTTCCCGGGCAGTGGTGGTGAGCTGGTGGTGATGAGTGCTTTACTGGCAGCTGCCTTTTAAAGATGGCAGCTGGCGTGATGCAACAGTGGGGTGATGCCCACCATGGAAACGGCCTGTTTCACGGGAGTAAATAAATAACAAGGCAGGCTCGGGACAATACGGCGTGAAAACCCACTATTTTCATTGGCGGGTAGGACTCCAATTTACCTGCCCCCTACCACAACTAGTGCAATTTTGGGAAAATTCTGCCCATTGTTCCCATTAGCAGGAGAGATGGTAACCAGAAGGTCCAAGTTTAAGGTATTTACCAAAAGAACCAGATGAAAGATGAACACTTTTTTTTTAAACATGATATTGTGATCTGGAATTCAATAGTAATACTTGAAAAAGAAAAAAATACAGTGTTATGAGGGAAGAGCAGGAAAGTGGAACTAATTGAATATCTCTTTCAAAGTGCTGGTGCAGGCATGATGGGCCAATCCTGCTGTGCTGTGTGGTTCGATGATTCTAAATTACATGCCCTCCTTTGGCACTGCCATCCACAGACATTGAGGACACCCATCTCTCTCCACCTCTCCCTCCACTGCCTCTGTGTGTCAGAGAATTCCCAGCTTCGCAAACCCGACTCCTGAAAAACTGTCCCGGAAGTTTGGATTTTTGTTCCAAGTCCAAGGCCGGATTTTATCGGAGTCATACCCACTGCCCCAGAAAGATTTTGGAGGCAGCCACAGTGGCAGCCGGGTGTGGAGGCAGGCCAGGTAAAAGATGGGCCTTGGTGATCTAGCACTTTGTCCCAGCTGTGAGAAAAAGAATGAAACAAAAGACCTCCCTCTAGCACTCACCCCTCACACCCCACACACTCCCCATGCCATATCCATGCCATCTTATGCCCCCCAGGCACTCCCCTGGCCCTTCATACACAATGCTAACTATGTCCCCCCCCGCCACACACTGCCCCCATAGCCCTTCACACCCTATGCCAACATATGGCCCCCATTCAGCCTCCATGGCCCTTCATAGCTCCCAATGTCAACCTATGTCCCCCAACCCACCCCTATGGCCCATTATAGCCCCTAGGTCAACAGTGCCAACCCATGCTACCCACACGTCACGCTTTGTCCTCACACCCTCAATACCAACTCACCCACTATCCACCATGGGCAGACCTCAGGACCGATGCTGAGATTAAATAAAGTTCTTAAGTGTCTATTGATGAATTTACTATTTAAAAACAAACACTCATTGAAAAATACTCATTCATGCATTTAACTTCCTTTAATCCCTTATAAGCACAAGCATTTGTATTCAAAGACTGTATAAGCACTTGGAGTTGTTAGTCAAATTGTGAACCGATAATGATAGATTGTGAAATCAGTCATGCAGCACTAATCCTGAACTAGTAACTCTCAGGCTTGCATAAACAGAGTGAAATAGCAAGCAATGATTTACTTCAACACTGAAGCCCATTTTTTCAAATATTTAAAAAGCAAGAGATTTTAATACCTTGAGAGCTTGACAGCTCCCTTTTGACAGTTCCAATGAACTTAACAGTTCCACTGATTTTATCCATTTTTTATGTACATTTATTTCAAATTTTAACAATCCCAAATGGCAACTTACCTCTCCCAAAATTCACCTTACCTCTCACAAAGGCAACCTGACCTCTCCCAAAGGTGTCCCTGGACCAAATACAACAGGGTATTTTATCCAAGGAACTCTGGTAAGTTTAGACCTTCTCTGACCAGGCCTAATGTGGACAAGTCTTATTTCCCACTCTCTCCTTGCAAAAATCAGATCAGACTGAATGTAGCTGCACTTCATGAACAACAGATGTGCAAAGTTTGACTCACCCCATTGCCCTCCGCTGTGAAAATGATGGGGACTGGGTTGGGGGTGGGACTTCCAGATTCAGGTTTTTGGAGCCACTTTTGCAAAGACAGAGAGCCTCTTTGTCTGCTTGAAAATTCAGGCTCCTGTTACCCAACTCTGGCTTGATGTGTATATTCCCATCCCCGCTCCATTCTGCCCTTGGTAGCTATGTCTTCAGCTACCTAGTCTCATGCTGGAATTCCCTGAGCTCCATCTCTCTTTCTCTTTCTTTAAGATTTGCAAAACACCCACTTGTGTCAAAGCTTTGGGCCATTTTTCATGTTATTTTTGATTACACCTTGGTGATTATCTACATTTAGGTGCTCTATCAGCATAAGTTCTTGCTGTAATCTGTGGGGAGCAGTCGACTCTGATAAAGCAACCAAAGTGTGGCAAGAATATCATTTTGCAAGGCTGAAGATGAGATTCCACACGGATTAGTGCATGGTTTCTCATGCTAGAAGAAAAATGGGGGATGTGGTTAAGGTTTTTCCTTATTCACTGGATGTGGGCTTGGCCAGCACTTAATTACTGTCCATCCTTAATTGCCCTTGAGAAGTCATGAGCTGCCTTCTTGAACCGCTGCAGTCCATGTGGTGTAGGTACACCACAGTGCTGTTAGGAAGGGAGTTCCAGGATTTTGACCCAGTGACAGTGAAGGAACGGTGATATATTTCCATGTCAGGATAGTGTGTTACTTGGAGGGGAACATGCATCTGCTGCTTTTGTCCTTCTAGATGGTAGTGGTCACGGGTTTGGAAGGTGCTGTTGAAGGAACCTTGATGAGTTGCTGCAGTGCATCTTGTAGATAGTACACACGGATGCCACTGTGCATCGGTGATGGAGGGAATGAATATTGAAGGTGGAGTATGGGGTGCCAATCAAGCGGGCTGCTTTGTCCTGGATGGTGTTGTTCAGGAAGATATAATAATTTTCATAATGTAATTGGAATTTATTCTAAAGTTGAGTAAAAGTGGGGTCTGTGTCTATATCTGTGTGTGTGTGACTTAATTGAATTAAAGGCAGCTGGTCTGAAGGCTTTGAAGTATCAGAAGATAAGCTAGGTTAAACTGATCGCACTGTCCGCCCGCCTTCCTGAATATTTAGATGGGGCGGGATGACGATGGGGGCTCCCCCCGACATCACCCTGTGTCATTTTCACGTTGGCGAGTGGGCCCTGTCCCCAGCTCACCGACGGAAAAATTCTACCCATTGTGAAACAATGGGAATTTGCATTCAAAGGGGAAAATATGTATAAAAGAGTGAAGGCTGTGTGTAAGGGTAGGCATTCTGAGATTTAACAAGTGTGAAAAGCCTCTAGCCTGTAAGGCTCAACTGCTGTCTGCAAGAACTGAAGTTAAGAAAACTCACTTTGAATTCAGGGTATTGTGTTACTTTGCCTGGGTTGTGTTTTATTGTTACCTTAACAGAGGTGTAACTGGGAATTAGATTAACTAAGAGAGCTGGGAGTCATCATAGTAGTAATTTGTAAACCTAGCTATGTGCTTAAAATCTTTTCCTCTATTTAATAAAGGTTTAATTTAGTTTTGTAAGAAACCTATAAAACTCAGTGGTATTATTACTATTGAATTCAAAGTATGCATCTCAAAATATATACAAATTTCAAAACAGTTGTGGCAGTTTTTTCAAGTTTTCCTTTGAGATTTGAGCAGCTCAGCATTTGCCATCAGCTGTGCCATAACAGTGTTGAGCTTCGAGTGTTGTTGGAGGTGCACTCATCCAAGCAAGTGGAGAGTATTCCATCAAGCTCCTGACTTGTTCTTTGTAGTTGGTGGGCAGGCTTTGGGGAGTCAGGAAATGAACTACTCTCCACAGAATTCCCAGGCCCTGACCCGCTCTTGTAGCCACAGTATTTATTTGGGTGGTCGAGTTCAGTTTTTGGTCAATGGTAACCCCCAGGATGTTGATAATGGGGGATTCAGCAATCGTAATGCCACTGAATGTCAAGGGGCGATGGTTAGATTCTCTCTTGTTGGAGATGGTCATTGCCTGGCACTTGTATGGTGTGAATGTTACTTGCCACTTATTAGCCCTAGTCTGTTGTTTAGGTCTTGCTACATATAGGCCTGGACTGCTCCAAAATCTGAGGAGTTACAAATGTTGAACATTGTGCAGTCATCAGCGAAAATCCGCACTTCTGAACTTATGATGGAGGGAAGGTCATGAATGAAGCAGCTGAAGATGTTTGAGCCTAGGAAATTAGCCTGTGGGACTCCTGCAGTGATGTGCTAGAGCTGAAATGACTGACCTCCAACAACCACAACCATCTCCCTTTGCGCTAGATATGACTCGAACCAGCGGAGAGTTTTCTCCCTGATTCCCATTTACTCCAGTTTTGCTAGGGCTCCTCAATGCCACACTCAAACAAATATTGCCTTTATGTAAAGGGCAGTCACTCTCATCTCACCTCTTGAGTTCAGCTCTTTTGTCCATGTTTATCCAAGGGTGTTAACCCAACTAAGGCAAAGGCTGCAAAAGATCTGGGAGTGATACCGGACAGAAAGCTTATCAGGCCAGCTTTTCCTGTCCTGATGAGGGACAAACCAGCACTGGCTGGGCAGAAATGGGTTCCGCATGTGGGGAGATTCTCTTCCCCTTCCCGTCACTAGCTATTTTGATCAATTCAGGAAAGGAGCAGCACTCCCACTCTTGGTGGTTCCGGTGTGGGCTGGGCCTTTCAGACCCCCAGAATCCAAATTGATTTGAATCAACCTATCCTGTGTGTTTCATGCAGTTGATGAAAGACAAAGATATCATTGGATTGGAAATAAATTATTGATTATGTTGCTAATCATTACACGGTGTTGAAATAGCTGAAAAGTTAATGTTGAATTGAATTCACAAGTAAATCAAAATGGCTGCAGAAGGTTTGAGAATAGCTGAGCGATTACTACAAATCAACAGTATTATTATCTACAATACTCTCCAGATACATGATAGGAACAACAATGGACATGAAGCAAGGAAAGGGTATACAGGAGGTTCTGGGAGTTAGAATAAATCAAAGAGAAAACCTTTAGGTAGCTTTTGAAAGCAGGGAAAGTGTTCCAGAAGAAAAGGATATAAAGACTAAAAGAACTGCAACTGATAGTGAAGCAGAGTTGGTGGGATGCAAAAAGTTAAGTGAAGGCAGTGGTTAGGATGTACAGGTAAAGGAAATCACTGAGATAGGGTGAGGGCGAGATCATGGGAGGATTTAAAGATGAAGTTGAGGATTTTGGAACCAATTCTCTGGGCATAGGGAACCAGTGGAATTGGGGGAGGATAAAGCATGATGGGAATGCAGGGCTCTGCGTGACTGACAAAGGCCGCAGCATTCTAAGTCAATCCTCAGGAGACTCCACAAATAATGGTATATGTGGGTGGAGGGGTGTTGGTGGTGGGGCTGGTGTATTAGAGGGGAAAGGGAAGAAACCATTTCTGGAGATACTCAGGCAACTATTAGAGAGATGTGATTTGATGATGAGCAACATCAGTGTTTAAACTGACTTTAGCTAACCCTGAGAGATTACTGAACATCTTCCAATGTAGTGGCATTTCTTGGCATGGTGAAAGTATTATTGACTGCCTCTTTTACCTCTCTCCATGCAGTCTGCGCCATTTTCTCACATAGCTTCCTGCCCTCACTGCTCAATAGCCTTGCACTTCTAACCTGACTTTGGTCAAAAGGACCTTTATGTTACTGATAACCCCCAAGAACTGCTTCAGCCATTCTTGTAGAAAGAGATCCTCCCCTTTACTTGGCTCTAGTCTTTTCCCTCCCTCTTTTGGCAGGAAATCCATTGGAAATGGTACTACTACAAGGATAAAACTGTAGAGGGTTAGTTGTGTATTTACTTGGGAGCGGTATCACTATTTCACTGCTAACGCACACAGGATGGGTGTTCAGCAAAGAACTTTATTTTTTATCTTTGAGTGAGAATGGTTATGGCAGTATTTGTATAAAGGTGGGAAGATAGGCATTTAAGCACCATTGAGGTGAATTTTACAGGGGAGAGGTGGATTATATCACTCGCTCCCGCAGCTTGCAGCTTGCTGACTTTAAAATGGGCTGCCCAACAGCGATATTACATCAGGGGTGGCCTTAACAAAGTGAGAGTGAGCTTCCCCCCCCCCAACCTTAGGGACAGGAAGTCCTGGCCTTGAGAGCTGATTGGCCAGCAGCTGAGTTGTCCCAGCAGCGCCAGAACGCAGAACCGAGAAGAACATCATGGATATCAGACTGAAAGGGAAGTCCAGGTTTTTGGTCAGAACGGATTGGGGATCCTAGCAAGGGAGGGGTAGGATAGTCAGATTTGAGAGGCCGGAGGGGAGGCACAAAGTGTACCTCTTGGGGAGGGTTCCCTGATGGGCACAGGGACCCCCCCCCCCCCACCTGACCAAAGGAGGTACCCCCACTTCCTTCCTGTCTTTTACCCCAAGTTGGGAAAGTAGTGGGCTTCCTTCAGCCTTCCCCTGGCCATTGTATTATGGCAGTAGAGGCAGAAAGAGGCCTTTAGTTGGCAACTCAAGGACCTCAGTAGCTTAAATGCAGGCTGGCTGATGCCTTCTGTGCCTAATGTAATATGGGGGACAGTTCAGAGCTGTGTGGGAAGGCGGTGGGCTAACCACCTGGTTTATTTAACATGTCCTCCACCTTCCTATACACTGGCAGCGGGATGTGGGGTATAAAAATACCCCAATATGTACCGTAGCAGCTGTATTTAAAGTAGGTAACAGCATATAATGAAGCATTGAACTTGTTTTGAACCAGTCCCGAATCTTAGACTGGGAACTTCCTCAGAGCTGCTCCTTCTCCACTGCCATAACTTCACCAGAAGTGCAGCAGAAACGGCAGCAGTGCATATAAAAGGATTTCCACCATGCTATTGGCAACATTGGGATGGCAGAGCTGGAGCAGTTCCAAGGAAATTCCCTGCTTTATGTTTTAGACTGTGCATTTTGTGAAATTAAAAATTTATCGCGTAGCAAAAAACTGCTGATGAGTCTTTATGAATAATTAATTTAGTCCAATAAAGGAAAATATAAAGATGACACTCAAAATAGATACTGATCTGTTTGTACTTTTACTGCAAAAATAAGATCTGGAATTTTAGACAGGAATTTAATTATTATTAGTGTGGGTATATCAATAAGAATCAAGAAGCATGTGTTGTCCACGTGAGTCACATATGTCCATGAGGGAAGGAGGTGAGAAATAAGGTTACATGAGACACCTTACTGGAAAAGCTATTCTTTATATAAAGTTGCCATTTCATTTTAACCTTCTACCTAAAAAGGTTACATTATTAGATCGACTGTGTAGTTTGCCATTATATATGTTTAAAGCTTTTCTAGCTTTTCTCTCAAAATTTAATTTCAAGTGCAGAAATTGATTTCCCAAATGTCTAGAGGTGAACTGATTCTATTTTAACAGCAAAAAAATAGGTTAATTACTCAGACATTGCATTTTATTTCCATTTCCATCATATTTGAGTTAATGAATAATCTTCCCTGACATCTGTGAATGAGCGAAGATGTGCATGGAATGTTGGAAGGCACAGGTTTTGATGATCACAAGGTTAACTAATATCTGTGCAGACGTGATCAGTAGCAAACCTGGAAGCTGTTCAAAAATTCACAAGAGGAAGCAGCTTCCTCCATGGATGTCGATCTATGATTTATATATGGAGCTATATTGATTCTCCCATTTGAAAGAAAGTGGTAATCCTTGTTAATAGGATCAAGAGATTAAATGAGATTTCTGTGTCACAGACAAAAGAGTTCTTCTTAGAATTCATTTCCAGTCACTGAGGGCCCTATAGAACAAATGGAAAAGCTGAAAAAACATGTAGAGAAAATGAATGTTTAAGGTGCTAATTGGGTGCCAATCAAGTGGGCTACTTTACCTTGAATTATGTCAAGCTTCTTGAGTTTTATAAGAGCTGCACTCATCCAAGCAAGTGGAGGGCATTCCATTAGACTCCTCACTTGTGCCTTGTAGATGACGGCCAGGGTTTGGGAATTCAGGAGTTGAGTTTCAGAATTCCCAGCCTCTGACCTATTCTTGCAGTTGCAGTATTTACAAGGCTGGAACAGTAAAGTTTCTGGTTAATGTTAACCCCCAGGATGTTGATAGTGGGGGATTCAGTGATGGTAATGCCATTGAATGTCAAGCAGAGATTGTTAGTTCTCTCTTGCTGGAAATGTCATTGCCTGGCACTTGTGTGCTACGTATGTCACTTGCCACTTATCAGCCCAAGCCTGAATGTTGTACAGGTCTTGCTGCATATGGACACAGACTGCTTGAGTATCTAAGGTATTGAACATTGTGCATTCATCGGCGAACATCTCCACTTCTGACCTTGGATTGGAGGGAAGGTCATCAATGAAGCATTTGAAGATGGTTATAAACATATGAATTAGGAACAGGAGTAGGCCATTCGGCCCCTCGAGTCTGCTCAGCCATTCAATAAGATCATGGCTGATCTGATTGTGGCCTCAACTACACATCCATGCCTACTCCTGATAACCTTTGACTCCTTTGTTAGTCAGGAATCTATTTACCTCTGCCTTAAAAATATTCAGTGATCCTGCCTCTACCGTTCTCTGGTGAAGAGAGTTCCATGGACTCACAACCCTCTGAGAGAAAAAAATTCTCCTCATCTCCATAAATGGGAGGCTCTTTATCTTGAAACTGTGTCCCCTAGTTCTGATTGGGCCTGGAACACTATCCTGAGGAACTCCCGCAACGATGTCCTGTAACTGAGATGATTGGCGTCCAACAACCACACCATCTTCCTTTGTGCTAGGTATGATTCTAACTGATTTACCCCCCCCGCCACCGCCGCCACCCCCCACCCCCCCCCCCCCATCCCCCCCGCAAGCGATTCCTATTGACTTCAATTTGCTCGGCCTCCTTGATGCAACACTCAGTCAAATGCTGCCTTGATGTCGTACTGTGTCTTTGCATTTTTAATTTTAAGAACATCCAGGAAACCCTAATTTAGAAACCATTTTGATCCCGTGTTTTGATGCTGGATTCTATGGTATTTGGAGATGATTATTTTCTGGCTTAATTGTCAAACCTTGTCAATTGGCTAAGCACCTTTGAAACTTGAATATACATTATTTATAACGTACTGACCACAATGATAGGAAATTTGTCTGCAGCGGCATCAAATTTCTCATTTGTATGATTGTTGAGTGGACAGGTGATTTCATCACCAACAGCAGCTAATGAATAAGTAGATGGTGACTGTTTTACAATTATTGAAATTCATGTGGGAAATGAATAATGAGTCATGTAACATTCCCTTCAGTATAATATTACCACTCTATTTTCACATGGCCAGATTAACACACATATTTAAACAGGTAACAAGCCATTGATTAACAGAGAAAATCTTGGACCAATCATGTAGATGTTCTGAGATTTGGTAGATGAGTATTAATTTAAATAAATGCTGGGTGTTACACATAGGAATGGAAAGAATGAAATGTGCATATCATGAAAGGATTTTCTTTTATGATAGGCCAGTGAAATTGTGGGATTAGATAAAATGCAAGCCAAAGGGAACATCAAATGCCTCAGGAAAGTTTATGGAGAGATGGTCCAGTCTAACTGTGTTTCTAACAAAATAAACTTTCAAAAATAATTAAAATAGTAAAAGAGTGTTACATGATGTCTAGCAGTCATTGAAGGCATCAGTGAGTAATTGAAGAGTATGCTGATACTGAAGAGCTGCCTGGGTATCAACCACAACTCAAAATAACATGAATAGCTCCTATTTTAAATTGTGCGAACAGGAATTGTGAGATTGGGTAGGCCAATTCCATGTAGCTTCAGCTTGTGCCTCCCTCAATGTAGAGATTACAGTTGTAGAGGGGAGATGGTTCACTTTACACTTAACTTTACAAATCCAAGGACCTGACTTTAAATTGACAAGAAGGATTGTATGGTATAAATGGTATAATCCCATGAGGGTGCACACAAGTAGGGCAGAATTTTACTGACCTGTCATGGTAGGGGCAGGGCTGCAAAATGCAGCGAGCCATTCAAAAGTCGATTGATTTTAGTGGGACTGGAAAATCTCACCAGCCGGAGGGTCCGTAAAATTCCACCTTTACTTCTGCTTAAAGAGGTGGCACCATTGAAAATTGTTTGGTGGGGATGGCTGTCCAAACTGATTGCCTAACAACAAAATAACTAAAGAATAAAATTAAATTGGTGAAATTAAAGCAAAATAATTAACAAGGTAAATACTAGTCAATGAAAGAACCCTGGGAACCAATAGCAGGCTGTGTTAGTGAAGGTCACACATGCATAAATGAACACTCAAATGTATATGATAGCATCCTAATTTAGATAGACAAATGGAACTGTGAGATTGTTGAAAGACACCTAGGGCAGAATTTTGCTCTTGATAGGCGGTCAGGCCCCACTGGCTCGGCGGCGGGTAGGCAGCCAGTCGCTGCTGCCAAAACAGGCCCCGCCGCCATTTTGAGTGGGCGGGCCAATTAAGGCCCACCCAGCGGGCCACCCGACAGGAAGCGCTATGCGCTTCCTGTGCTGGGGAGTGTGAATTCCCCAACTGCTAGACTGTGCTCTTTCGCGCATGTGTGTGAAAGAGTGCACATCTCCCTGAGACTAAGTGCTGCCTCAGGGAGATCGCTGAAAGTTTTTGAAAGTTGAAAAATAGAAAAATAAAAAAATTATTACCATGTCCCCCTCATGTGACAATGTCACATGAGATGGGGCATGTTAATAAATATCGCAGAAACTTTATTAAACTTTTTTAAAACACAAATGAAACCTCATCCTGCCGGTGGATGAAGTTTCATGCTTTTGTCAGAAGCCCGCTGGGGCTCCTGGCCTGCCCACCAACCTTAAGGTTGGACGGACAGTGCCTTTAATTGATTTAACTACCCTGTCAATGGCCTCAATTGGTTCCCCCTGATGTCATCCCAAGTCATTTTTGCATTGGCGAGCAGGGCCCGCCCCCAGCTCTTCGACAGAAAAATTCTGCCCCTAGGGTGGCATCATCCCAGATTTGCACCAAGTGCACTAGTAGGCGGAAAAAACGATGTTTTATCCACTGGCTGCAATGCAGCTTTTCATGCTGTATTGCTCCAAAGCTGCCGCATTAATTATGTATTCCCGGGAAACAATGCCATTTCCATGGCAGGCGCACTCTCATTTACCCACCACACCATCATCTCACAGATTTATCACGCTGGGCACCATATTTAAAGTCCAGCCCAGTGCACGACTCTCAGTGATTCCAGCCCATGACTGCTACAAAGATGAAATGGCCCAGAAATGCAAGAAGACTGCAACCCCTGATCTGGCTGCAGGATGGGCAGCAACATCACCAATCTGCCTTGGGAGCTGGTGGCAGCGTTGGTCAGCGCTAACACCCTGCAAAAGAGGATAGCTGCCCAGTGCCGCAAGAGGATGAATGATCTCCTCCGTTCTGCCAGGGTAAGTCACTCTTCTCATCACTCTCAACTCAAACACCCACAAACACATCCACAGGACCCTCAGTCAATGCTGGCTCAAGGGACATCCCCATTCATGCCCTCACACACACCTTCATTATCCTCATCCCGCCCATGGGACCACTCACCACCCGCACATGCCAGGCATACTTATCATCTGGCCTGGCAGACGTGCTGCTTACACTCTCTCTATCTCTATTCATGTAGCTGGCACACAACAAGATGGAGAGGTTGTAGACTAGCGGATGACTGCCTGAAATCAAGATCCTCATTGACTTTCAAAACAGAGCCTTCCAGCTGGCCAGCGATAACCAGGATCGGTCCTGTGTTGATGCTGAGATTGGTGGTGCTCTACCAAGTGAGGGTCCAGCAGTGCAACATTTATGGGAAAACATGCTGTGAGTGATGTGTCCTGTTTCACAGGCCATTACCATGCACTAATTATCTCTCCTTGCTTCCGCAGTCACATCTGCCAAATTGCTGATGGAATTCACGACCCAGTGCCTCGAAGCCCTGAAGAAAACTCTGAAGAGGAATTTGAAGGCACCCTCCTTGAAGTCCCATCACAGCGCTCATCCACACCCTCCATCAGCACAGGGACACACACCTTGGTGAGACCTAGCTTTAGAATAGCCCCAGATCACAATCTGGTGAGCCTATTGCACTTTCAGATCCACAGGAGGTGATGGCAGGGACCTCCCAGGTTCCTGGCACTCAGAGGACTGCTGGAGAACAGAAATTTGCTGAGTCCAAGTCAGGTGATAAGCCTCTGGACTCAGTCATGTCTCAGTTGCTGGAGTTGCAAAGGCAAGCTCGGGAACATCAGGAAGGGATGTTCGCTGCACTCCACATATTGCAAGGCATGATGGGAAGACTCTGTCTGCCTTCAGTCTGAAGTGATAGCACCGGCATGCCAATGCACCGAGGTCAACACTGGTAGGATGGTGGGCGCCGTGGAGACCTTGGTCCAGGATGTCACTGCTGCGTGGGCTGCTCTCCATCGCTGACACCATTGTTGGCCTCCAATGGTGTGTACACGAGAGGGGTGCAGGGCAATTCGATCTCACTCCAGCCACCCCTTCTTCTCAAGAAATCAGCCAGGGGCCTTTGGGCACCAATAGAAAGGAGGATCAGCAGTGTACGCCTCTGGGGCCGTCCATCCAAGTGATCTCGAGAGTGTCCGGCCCACCCAATTTCTTCTTCTTGTAATCTCAGCACCTCCAGCTCCACATGCTGAAGAGGGTGCCATTGCCACACAGCAGGACTTGAAAGCAGGCCGAACCCTCCAGTTCTCAGCCTTTTAGAGGACGCTCATCAAGATCATCACAGACAAGGCATAGCCATCCACAGGCTGCCTCTACCTCCGCTATGGATATCTGGCAAGCACCCCAACGTAGTTGCAGGGTTAAGAAGATGTAACTCTTTCGAGTACAAACACGTTTCCATCTGTTCCTATTCAGAAGATGTAATTGCACAGCTTGAGCACAGGTGTTAATCACTTGTACGTACTGTCCACTATTGTCAATAAATTCCCAAAAATGTCTCCCTGCCTATGGCTCCTTGTTCTGATGAACAGTGTTCTTGTTACTCAGATGTGAAACCTTTCTGCACAAGATAAAGGCAGGTGTCTCAGTCCAGGGCCTCTTCCCTGTGCTTTGCGCAGCCTTCAGACCAAAGTGATGGTCCGGCCTCACACTCCCTGGACACTTTACTAATGCCAGCACCGCGATGGTGTTTGTCATTGCTGCCAGAATGTAGTGGGCAGGCATTCCGTCATTCTCTCTGTGTGCTCTCAGGACCTTTGAGTTGGGGCTGGTCCCTATCTCTGCAGCATCTGTGATCAGTGATGCTGTACTCCTGAAGGAGTCAGGTGCTGAAGGCTGACAAGGAATCAGATGCTTTTAAAGTTTCATGGCTGCATCTATCTGATATTACCCTGATTACAGAGCGCAAGGGCACTGCCCTTGGCCAGACAGGACTCAGACATTCATAGAGGCTGTGTGAAGATCAGTAGAGTGACATCACTGCATGTTGTCTACATCCTCTCATAATTGAATGATATTAGGGCCTCCACTGTGTCTCCATGACAGGAGCATTCTCACAGAGGCTATTTGCGCTGCCATAGGCCAGACTGGAGTCAAACGTTCATCGATGCAATGTGAGGATCTTATGGTGTCCCCTCACTGCATGTCATCATCATCCTCCACAAATCTAGCAGCTTTGAGGCCCTCCCGAGCATGCCTGCCTCGTCCGGCCAGTGCAAGGGCCACATCGCCATCATCGTCGCCTTCGAGGACCTCCTCACCCTCATCACCATCGGCGTCCTCCTCATCGAGGAGACCTCCAGCTCCTCCTTGTCTTCCTCAGCCAGCTCCTCTCCCCATTGCAGCGCCAGGTTGTAAAGGGCGCAGCAGATGACAATGATGCGTGACACCCTCTGCGGACTGTATTGCAGGGCTCCACCAGCCCAGTCGAGGCACCGGAACCTCATTTTCAGCATCCTGATTGCCTGCTCCAGCAAGTTGCGAGTTGCAGCATGAGCCTCATTATACCGTCGAGTCTGAGGCCGCCGTACAGGTGTCACCAGCTATGTCCTCTGCGGGTAGCCCTTGTCCCCGACGAGTCATCCCTGCAGCCTCTGTGGACCCTGGAAGTCATCAGGGGTGTGTGACCATTTGAGAAAGCGGGAGTCGTGCACACTCCCTGGAAACTGTGTGCAGACCTGCAGGATGCATTTGTGGTGGTCGCACACCAGCTGCACATTCAGCGAATGGAATCCTTTGCTGTTGACATAGTTGACCTGCTTGGTGCGATGAAGACATGAGCGCCACGTGAGAGCAGTCGATTGCACACTGCTTCTGTGGGAAACCCGAGGTCAGGGTAAAAGCAATCACTCCTGCATCCTGGCTTTCCCGGTCCTGGGCAAACTGCACAAAGTTGTCTGCCCTTGCGAAGATGGCATCTGTGACCTCATGGGTTCATTTAGGCTTGTGACATCCCACAGAGGTCACCTGTGGAGCCCTGAAAGGTGCCACTGGCATAGAAATTAAGTGTTACTGTTACTTTCACAGTCACTGGCAGTGGATGCCCTCGATGTTCACGTGGCACCAAATCCTGCAGTAAGTGTCAGATGTGACCGACCAATTCCCCAGACATGTGCAGTCTTTGGTGACACTGGTTCTCAGTCATCTGCAGGAATGAAAGGCCCTGGGTCTAGCTAGGCCCGACCAGCAATGGCTCACTGTGGCTCTTCAACGGTGTGTGTGGGAGCGCCAGCTGCCCATTCTTCCTGAGGGAGCTGCTCCTCCCTTTATGCAGGCAGGCGCCTCCGTCATTCTCTTCCCCCTCGTCTTTGCTCTCTGTATGCCACAATGCATACAGCCAGCTCGCCAGGCTCCATGATCCTGATGTACGCCTCCTGCAAGATGAAAGTGAGAGACGTGTGGGTTAACATGGGTGTACTAAGATAAAAGCAAAATACTGCGGACGCTGGGAATGTGAAATAAAAACCGAAAACGCTGAAAAAGCTCAGCAGGTCTAGCATCATCTGTGGAGAGAGAAACAGAGTTGACGTTCCAAGTCTGTATGACCCTTCTTCTGTTTAAGAGGGGGTGGAGCAGGCATATCAATGTGGCTGCACCTGAACTGTCTCAGCTGAGATGGAATGGTCATTTTATACATGGTGTCCCTAATGCGTGGTCATTTCCCTTACCTAGGCTGCCACCCCTACTCCGCACATCCTTGTGCACTACCTTCAACTGCAGGGCAGCCTTTGCCCACCACCACCACACCCCCCCACCCCCCCACCACAAAGTCACCTTAACCGCAGGGTAGCATTTGCTCCCCCACACCCAAAGCATTTTAAATAGGTCAGTTTAACTGTGGGCTCAGGCAGGCTTAACTTCCTTGGTGCACGATCATATGCCTCGCCTTAACGAGGTGACATCACTGAACTGAGAAGGAGGTTTTGATCCAACCAAGTTGACGTCAAACAAAAAAACTATAGGCCAGGATTTTAAGGCAGCTTGAGGGGACAGTCGCGACACGCCAGCATGTAAAATGACACACGATGATGCCAAGCGTGTGCCCCGACGTCATTGCGCTGTCTCGCAATGTTTCCTTCGGCGGGTGCGCACCCACCGATAATTAAAAGGCCTATTAAGGCCATTAAGGAACTAATTAATTTCATATTTACGCTGCTCATCCAATCTTACGGCCTTTACGTTTTTAAGGAAGCCTCATCCACAAGCGGGATGAGGTTTCCTAAAGCTTTTACAACTTAAATGAAAACTTTTCCTGAAAAATAAAAACATGTCTCATTTTTCTTCCATTTATTTATTTTTTTAAAAATCGTTTCTATCTCCCTGAAGTACGGAGCTGCCTCAGGGAAACTGAAGCACTCTTTCGCATACATCTGGACCCGACTCTCCCTCCTCCCCCAGCCCACACAGGTAGCGCTCAGCTACTGCTCGCGTATTACACTCGGTGGGCCTTAATTGGCAATGTGGAGCCGATCGCAGGCGGCGGTCAGCTCCACGACCACCCCCACCCGCTCCCACTGAACCTGCCCAATGCGGGAAAACTTCAGGCCATAATAAAATTAACTCGATAGGTTAAATCAGGTGAAATCAAAACAAAAATTCCATGTAGTGTTCACTAGTCATGAGGGCATCTATTGAACTAGGGGGAAGCGAGATATTCATGTTCAAGGCCACTCAGGTGTGAACCCGAACTATGGGCAGAATTTTCCGTGTCCACTGGTGGTGGTAGTGATAGATGACATGAGCAGACAATATGGCAAGATCGGTTTCATGACGGCAGGAAGGCAGGTCGCGATTGTCTGCTCAGCCCACCAACGGCAAACTGCGTTTCCTGCCATCGGTCATCAGGAACCTCATTGTAATGCATCAGCATATCATTATCAGACCCTCCCGCCAGCCTCTTGCACCGTTGCTAGATCGTCCGTCCACATCGACAGGAAAACACGCTGATGTGTTTCACAACAGTTCAGAGGTGACATGTACTTGGCGGCCTGCACTTGATTAGCGGGACAAATAATGCAGTTGTTGGATGAAAAAGAACCATGTACCCAGAGTTAGAAAGTAATGGGGAAGGCACCGGTGGGGAAGGAAATTCTACAATAAAGTAAATCCACATTCGTGTTTTCAATTGACATGTGAACATTTCTCAGTCCAGCCTTTCTGTTCATGGCATCTGACAGATAGATATATGCGATAAATATTTGCAACCCGACAGAAACACAGGACAAACATTCTTCTTACTTCAACAATAAACACTCCGGCATGGACTTACTGTCAGATTGCACTGGCTTCATCACAAAACGCCCATAGTTGGGAAAACTCATGCAAAAGATCGAGGAATCTCAATTACAAATTATGTTCAGTACAAAGAGTTTCCACAATTTTTTGTGCTTGTATAAAACCATCAAACTGGGAGCCGGCCCCACCCAAAACTGGCCGCTGTCCCAAATCAATTTAACTGCAAAATCTGCCAATTGCTCTGTGTGTTGCTCTTGAACAAGGTTTTTTTAAAATTAATTTACTGGATATGAGCATTGCCAGCACATATTGCTCATTGTCCATCTTGAACCACTACAGCCCATGAGGTTCAGGTACACCCACATGCTGCTCGGAAGGGCTTTCTAGAATTTGAACTCAACGGCAGTGAAGGAACGGCGATATAGTTCCAATTCAGGATGGTGAATGACCTGAAGGGGAACTTGCAGGTGGAGGATTTCCCATGTGCCTGTTGCCCTTGTAATTCTAGGTGGTAGAAGTTTCAGGTTCGGAAGGTGCTGTCGAAGGACCCTTGGAAAGTTGCTGCAGTGTAACTTGCAGATGGTACACACTACTGCCACTGAGTGCTGGTGGTGGATGGAGTGAATGTTTTAGGTGCTAATGGGGTATCAGTCAAGCAGTCTACTTTGTCTTGATTAGTGTCAAGCTTCTTGAGTGTTGTTGGTGCTGCACATATCCAAGCAAACAGAGAGTGTTCCAATGCGCTCCTGACTTGTGCCTTGTAGACGGTGGACAGGCTTTGAGGAGTCAGAAGGTGAGTTACTCGCCGCAGAATTCCTAGCTTCTAACCTGCTCTTGCAGCTACGTATTTATATAGCTAGTCTAATTATGTTTCTGGTTAATGGTAATCCTCCCAGGATGTTGTTGGTGGATGGTAATGCCATTGAACATCAAGAGGAGATGTTTAGATTCTCTATTGCTGGATTTAATCATTGCCTGACATTTCTGTAGCATAAATGTTATTTGCAATTTATCAACCCAAATCTAAATGTTGTCTAGGTCTTGCTGCATATGGACAGGGACTGCTTTAATACCTAAGGGATTATGAATGGTACCAAACACTTTGCAATAATCAAAAAAATCCTCACTTCTGACCTTATGATGCAGGAAAGGTCATTGATGAAGAAGCTGAAGATGGTAAGGCCTAGGACACCACCCTTAGGAATTCCTGCAGTGATGTCCTGGGAATGAGATGATTGACCTCCAACAACCACAACCACCTACCTTTGTGCTAAGTGTGACTCCAACCAGTGGAGAGTTTACCCCTCATTCCCGCTGACTTCAATTTTGCTAGGGTTCCTTGATGCAACACTCAGTCAAATCCCCCCTTAATGTCAAGGACAGCCACTCTCAACTCACCTCCTGAATTCAGCCATTTTATCCATGCTTGGGCCAAGGCTGCAGTGAATTCTGGATTCAAGGCACCCTAGTTGAACCAGCTAGGCCATCATTTATTTCCCATCCCTAATTGCCCTTGAGAAGATGGTGGTGTGTCACCTTCTTGACCATTGCAGTCCATGTGGTGCAGGTATACCCATGCTGCTGTTAGGGAGGGAGTTCCAGGATTTTGACCTAAGAACAGTGAAGGAATGGTGATATATTCTCATGCATCAACTGCTGCCCTTGTCCTTCTAGATGTTAGAGGTTATGGCTACGGAAAGTGCTGTCAAAGGAGCCTTGGTGAGTTGCTGCTGTGCACCCAGGTGGGTCCCCTGATTTGATGGCAATGATAGAGTGAGTGATATGCTAGGCCATGAGGTTGCAAATTCTGATTGAACACAATTCTGCTGCTGGTGGTGGCCTGCAGCACCTCATGGATGTCCAGTTCTCCAGTTTTACACATCACATATCGCTGTTCCGTCACTGTTCTGTTCTGACCCTATCCCAATT